>NW_022681469.1:127059658-127217877 GCF_009764315.1 Trachypithecus francoisi | reverse complement strand
GCCCTTACAACACCCACAAGGTGGCGGCACTATCCCCACTGGACAGGCTTATGATAAGCTTAGACGACTTGCCCATCGTGATGCAGCTCATTTTTTTCTTTTTAAGACCAAGTCTCAGCCCGCCATGGTGGCTCAAGCCTGTAATCCCACCACTTTGGGAGGCCAAGGCGGGCGGATCACCTGAGGTTGGGAGTTCAAGCACAGCCTGTCCAACATGGAGAAACCCCGTCTCTACTAAAAATACAAAATTACCTGGGTGTCATGGTACTTGCCTCTAATCCCAGTTAATTGGGAGGCTGAGGTAGGAGAATTGCTTGAACCCGGGAGGTGGAGGTTGCAGTGAGCTGAGATAGCGCCACAGCACTCCAGCCTGGGCAACAAGAGCAAAACCACATCTCAAAAAAAAAAAAAAAGTCTCACTCTATCATCTAAGCTGGAGTACAGGGTGTGATCTTAGCTCATTGCAACTTCCGTCTCCCAGATCCAATCAGTCCTCATGCCTCAGTCTCCCAAGTGGCTGGTATTACAGGCATGCGCCACCACGCCTGGCTAATTTTGTATTTTTAGTAGAGACAGGGTTTCTCCATATTGGCCAGGCTGGTCTCAAACTCCTGACTTCAGGTGATCTGCCCACCTCGGCCTCTCAAAGTGTTGGGATTACAGGCATGAGCCACTGCGTCCAGCCCACAGACCATTTCTTATCACATAAAGCCTCATGCCTCTCCACAAAACTGCCATCACGGATGTCCCCAGAAACCATTTATTGCAGGTGCCATGCAGAGGAGAGCTTCCTGTTCTCCTTTTCCCTTTACCTCTTCCTTCTCACTTCATCTTATTCATTCATTCATCCCTTTTCCATTCTCATTTTTAAGCTTTAACCTTTCAAAGGCCTGTCTTCCCCTATAAGGAATGTATTGTAATTTCCACCATTACCATGTCCTTCTCCAACCCACCAAACTGCCATCCTGAGTTTATAAACTAAGTCCATAAACTAAGAAGAAATGGGACACATTCATTGCGAACATGGCAGCCCTGCATCCATCCCCACGTGAGAACACAGATCTTATTCTCTTTGAAGACCAATTTTGTTTTTTAAAGGCAGGTCTCGCTCTGTTGCCCAGGCTCTCGTGCAGTGGTGCAATCACAGCTCACTGCAGCCTCCAACTTTGTGCTCAGGTGATCCGCCTGCCTCAGCTTCCCAAGCAGCTGGGACTACAGGCACACACCACCACGCCTAGCTAATTTATTTTTGTAGAGATGGGGTCTTATTATGCTGAACAGGCTGGTCTCAAACTCCTGGTCTCAAGCGATCCTCCCACCCTGGCCTCCCAAAGTTCTGGGATTACAGGCATGAGCCACCGCGCCCAGCCTGAAGACTTTTAAATGCTGCCACGTTCAAGATCCGTTGAAACTCACCTGTACTCACTTTCGCAAGTGAGTAATAAACAACAGACTGAAATACCTTCAGCTTCTCAGGCTTTGTACCCTACTATGGAATCATGAGTGTTTCCCAAAAGTAAATCCATAATGAGGTCCCGTTTTTCCTTCCTCCTTGGCTATGAGATAGACAAGAACAAGGCAAGCTAGCCATTTCCGTCTCACCATAGCTGACTCTCCTGTTTGCTTTTTGACCATATTTGGGAGGCGGGGACCTGAGTGCTTTCCTGCTTCCTAAGCACAACTTACTTTTCCTACAAAATTCTCAATGCAACCTACATGGATTAACCCAGCTTCCCCACTGTTTCCAATATTCTTATAATCGAAATGGCCAGCATTGGCAAGGCAACCTGAAAAAATAAGGACAGGTACCTTATCCCATAAGCCAAACTGCCACTTACACTGTTCAGTCATGAAATCGGCAAAATTCCAGATGAGCTCTCCAACCACGTACTTTCTGCGTTTTTGATCCAGAACCACATGGTACTGCTCTAGCAGACTCTTCTGGTACTCTTCAGTGAACATCAGAGGTGGATCCTGGGATTCAAGGCAAAGAGAATGTAAGAGTCAGAACTGGCAGAATTGTAAAGTTAGATAAAAATAAAGATCCACTTGATGGTGACCAAAATATCTGTCCTTGCAGGGGGCTATAGTGACTGCAGGACTCACTGAGGTCAAGACAGCCAGGGAATGATGTAACCCAGAATAAAAAAGGAGGTTTAAAGAAAAAGATAACCTTAATGAGCAACTGCTTTATTTATGAATGTAATTTGATATTCGCTTTACATTACTTTTCTGCCTCTATCTGCTGGTACAATCTTAAAGCTAACCTACACTACCGGTAAAAATATGTCTTTGGGCCAGGTGCAGTGGCTTATGCTTGTCATCCCAGCACTTTAGGAGGCTGAGGTGGCTGGACTGCTTGAGCCCAGGAGTTCAAGACCAGCCTGAGCAACACATCAAGACCCCATCTCTATGAAAAATACAAAAATCAGCCAAGCCTGGTGGTACACATCTGTGGTCCCAGCTACTTGGGAGGCTGAGGTGGGAGGACTGCTTGAGCCCTGGAGATCGAAGTGGCAGTGAGCTGTGTTCACACCACTGCACTCCAGCTTAGGTGACACAGTGAGACCTTGTCTCTGATATATATATGTATATTAATTAAATTAAATTAAACTAAACTAAACCAGGCTGGGCATGGTAGCTCAGGTCTCTAATCCCAGTACTTTTGGAGGTCGAGGCAGGAGGATCACTTGAGCCCGGAGTTCAAGACTAGTCTAGGAAACACAGTGAGACCCAGTCACTACAAAAAGTCTAAATATTAGCCAGGCGTGGTGGCACACGCCTGAGAGTCCAGCTACTTTGGGGGCTAAGGAGGGAGGATTGCTTGAGCTCAGGAGGGTGAGCAGTGAGCTGTGACTACGCCACTGCACTCCAGCCTGGGCAACAGAGTGAGGCTGTCTCAAAAACATTGTTTTTAATTAAACTAAATCAATTCAGTTATCCTAGTCATATATCAAGACTTCAATAGCCATGTGTAGCTAGTGTGTACCCTTTAGTGCAAATGTAGAACATTTCCATCACTGCAAGAGTTTTTTGTTGTTGTTGTTTTTTGAAACAAGGTCTCACTCTGTCACCCAGGTGGGAGTACAGTGGTGCCATCATGGCTGCCTCGACCTACTGGGCTCAATTTTCCCACCTCAGCCTCCCAAGTAGCTTGAACTACAAGCACTCACAACCATGCCCCACTAATTTTAAATTTTTTGTAGAGATGGGATCTGTGTTACACAGACTGGTCTTAAACTCCTGGGTTCAAGAGATCTTCTGACCTTGGCCTCCCAAAGTGCTAGCATTCCAGGTGTGAACCACCAGGCCCAGCACTGCAGAGGTTCTATCAGCACCGACTTAGACCCTCTCGAGAGTTTCTTAAGAGTTTAGAGCTGGGCTTGGCACGGTGGCTCATATCTGTAATCCCAGCACTTTGGGAGGCCAAGGCGGGTGGATCACTTGAGGTCAGGAGTTCAAGACCAGCCTGACCAACATGGTGAAACATCATCTCTACTTAAAATACAAAATTAGGTAGGCATAGTGGTGCATGCCTGTAATCCCAGTTACTCGGGAGGCTGAGGCACAAGAATCGCTTGAACCTAGGAGGTAGAGGTATGTGAGCCAAGATTGCACCACTGCACTCTAGCCTGGGCGACAATAGCTACACTCTGTCGAAAAAAAAAAAAAAATTCAGAGTTGTTTACCTTTTCAGAAAGGATAAGCATGGCATTCTATAAGCATGATAAATTTAAGGGTGCAAACAAAACAGCACAGTCTACTGTGGGTGGCTATTCCCTGTGTGTCAACGGGAGTCCCAGGAGCTGTGACAAACAAGTGTGAGCTGGCTGGGGAGGGTACGAGGGGCTGGATGGGGTTCAGGAATCCACATAAAAAAAAAACTTCACAAGACAAACCAACATATCTTTGGTGAGGAGGACAAAAAAATCAGATGGATTAAAAACATGGGGAGAGGCCGGGCATGGTGGCTCATGCCTGGATTCCCAGTACTTTGGGAGTCCAAGGCAGGAGAATCACATGAGGTCAGGAGTTCCAGACCAGCCTGATAGCGAGAGTCCATCTTTACAAAAAAATTAAAAATAGGCTGCCCATGGTGGTGATGCCTGTAGTCCCAGCTACTCAGGAGGCTGAGGCAGGGGAATCGCTTCAGCCCACGAGTTGAAGGCTGCAGTGAGCTATGATGGCACCACTGTACCCCAGCCTGGGCAACAGAACAAGACCCTGCAAAGAAAAAAAAAAAAAAGGCTAGCACAGTGGATCACGCCTGTAATCCCAGCACTTTTGGAGGCCAAGGCAGGAAGATCAGTTGAGTCCAGGCGTTTGAGACCAGCCCGGACAACATAGCAAGACCCTATCTCTAAAAAATAAACATTTTTAAAAAAGAATCTTTTAGTTGGTGATTATGTTGCCAACATGGGCATTCCAGGCAGAAGAAACAGCTCGAGCAAGAGCGGGAGAGCAAATGAGGGCAGTGGAAACAGATCAGTGGCCGGGAGTGAGGCGAGAAGAGGATGAAAACCCAGGAGAGAGCAGAGGACACTGAGTGTCCTGACCAGGGTTTAGGGCTTTGTCCTGTGGGCCTGGGGGAGCCAATGACAGGACTCCCAGAATTGTCATCTGTGACTAGCACAGAGGCTCACACCTGTAATCTCAGCACTTTGGGAGGCTGAGGCAGGAGATCACTTGAGCCGAGGAACTCAAGATCAGCCTGGGCAACAAAGCAAGACCCCGTCTCTACAAAAGTAAAAAAATTAGCCAGGCACGTTGGCATGTGCCTATGGTCCCAGCTACTCAGGAGGCTGAGGTGGGAGGATCACTTGAGCCCAGGAGGTTAAGGCTGCAGTGAGCAGTGATCACATCACCACACTCTAGCCTTAGTGACAGAGAGACCCAGTCTCAAAAACAAATACAAATTTGGATTTGCTAGAAAGACTACTTGGGCATGGGTGATAGGAGGCTGTCTGGAAACAAAGCCGGTAAGGAGGCCACCTCTGAGGACCAAGCAAGTGGGGCAGAGGCCTGGCTGCTGGCAGGAGAGAACGTGGACAGGGCAGAGGGAGGTGAGCCCAAAGCTGAAGTGAGGGGAGTAGTGCAGTGGGTGCAGGGCAGGCCGGGGCAGGTGAGTGACATCTCTGGCTCGAGAGAACACACAAGCAGAAAGCTCAACACTGCTTACCTGGTGAAACCCTACAATCGTTTCCGCTCCATACTCGCTCTGAATAATGGGCTTCTGATACATCTTACGCCAGTTCTCAAACTGGGTGGTAAGCTGCCGTTGAATCAACTCCAGGTGCCCGAAGTCATTATACCAAGAGTAGTAGCTGTTCACACAGATCACGTCCACATACGGAGCCTAGGACCAGAGCAGCAGAGACCGTTCAGCACCCAGAAGACAGCATGACTCAGCACTCAACACACCGCGGGGCTCCTCTGACAGAGAACGTAAGAAGGGGATGTAATCCCAGCACTCTGGGACGCTGAGGCAGGAGGATGGCTTGAGGCCAGGAGTTCGAGACCAGCCTGGGCAACACAGCAAGACCCCAGCTCTACAAAAAATAGTAGTAAGAAAATTAGCAGGGCACGGTGGCTCATGCCTGAAATCCCTGCACATTGGGAGGCCACGGTGGGAGGATCGCTTGATCCCAGGAGTTCAAGACCAGCCTGGGCAACATCACAAGTCCCCATTTCTACTAAAAACAAAAACAACAACAACAAAAAAACACCTAGAACAGGAAGAGCTGCCTCCTGGGGCTGAGAACATGCAAGTACACCAATTTAGATCCTGAAATTACCCTGCTCCATAGGCAGGAAACATGGTCACAAAGTGGCCCAAAGGAGGCAGGCCTGTCACTCCACGTTGATGCTCACGACATGCGCAGCTGGGAAGGGCTGTGAGAGGCACAGCAGCTGCCAACGCACAGTCCTCAGCCAAAGCCCCGGGCCCCCGCCACTGGAACTGTGTCCTCTCCAGGCAGCACTCCCATCACTGGGCTTCCCCTCACTTTGCCCTGGAGAAGCGCTCCCACCCGAGAGGCCGATGAAGTCATTCTCACAGAAAATCTTTTGTTTTGTTTTGGAGACATAGTCTTGCTCTGTCGCCCAAGCTAGAATGTTAGTGGTGCGATCTCAGCTCACTGCAACCTCTGCCTCCCATGATCAGGTGCTTCTTGTGCCTCAGCCTCCCGAGTAGCTAGGATTACAGGGGCACACCACCATGCCTGGCTAGTTTTTTGTATTTTTGGTAGAAACGAGGTTTCACCAGTTGGCTGGGCTGGTCTTGAACTCCTGACCTCAAATGATCCGCCTGCCTCAGCCTCTGAAAGTGCTGGGATGATAGACGTAAGCCACCATGTCCGGCTGTCACAGAGAATCTTGAGGCAGCTTTCACGAGGCAGCACTGTGGGCTGTAGAGGACTTGCAAGAGTCCATCCTAGGAGCAGGGCAGGGAAGACCGAGTAGGACCACCCCAAGCTTCAGCAAAGCAGTGCTCACGGCTGAGCAGCAGAGGCTTCTGTGTCCAACTGGCTAGTTTCTAATGTGTCCTGAACACACTTCTTTCTAGTAAAAATGCTGGCCGGGTGCGGTGGTTCACACCTGTAATCCCAGCACTTTGGGAGTCCGAGGTGTTGGATCCTGAGGTCAGGAGTTTGAGACCAGCCTGGCTAACATGGCAAAATCCCATCTCTACTAAAAAATACAAAAATTAGCCAGGTGTGGTGTTGTCCACTGTAATCCCATCTACTCAGGAGGCTGAGGCAGAATTGCTTGAACCCGGGAGGAGGAGGTTGCAGTGAGCTGAGATTGCGCCATTTCACTCAAGCCTGGGCAACAGAGCAAGACTCCATCTCAAAAAAATAAGAATGTTAATGTCAGCCAGGCCCTGTGGCTCGTCCCTGTAATCCCAGCACTTTGGGAGGCCAAGGCAGGCGATCACTTGAGCTCAAGAGTTTGAGACCAGCCTGGGCAACATAGAGAGATCCCACCTCTACAAAAAAATGTAAAATTAGGCAGGCGTGGTGGTGAAAACCTGGAGTCCTAGCGACTTGGGAGGCTGAGGCAGGAGGATCACTTGGGCTCAGGAATTCAAAGGCTGCAGTGAGCTGTGATCACAGCACTGCACTCCAGCCAGGGCAACAGAGTAAGACCTTGCCTCTACACAAGAAAAAGGAAAACTTAGGTTCCAACCTTGGAGTTACTAAATCAGGATCTAAGAATGTAGAGATCTGGCATTTCATAAAAACTTCCCCTAGAGATTCTCATCAGCCAGGCGTGGACCAGATGAACTCTAAGCTCCCTTAAACCTTTGACGTTTTATGCGTCTATTACATCGAAGTGCAAAAAACGCTGAGTCCAAACTGAGCAAACAAATCCCATCTCCCTGTGCCCAGCCTCCCTGGATTGAGAAAGACGCACTGCCTGGTGAGTAAGCAGGGGGAGAATTCTCATTAACCCAAAGACCAGCTGTGAAAACAGACTGGATGCAGCTGGGCACAGTGGCCCACACCTGTAACCCCAGCCCTTTGGGAGGCCGAGGCAGGAGAATCGCTTGAGCCCAGGAGTTCGAGACCAGCCTGGGCAACATGGCGAGACCCCATCTCTATCATTTTAAGTAAAAAACAAAATGAAAAAACACCCAGACTGGCAGTGCATGGTTCTTTCCAGCTGTTCCAATGAGCAGGTTTCAGGACGAGCCTAGGCAAAGTCAGGGAGAAGTGGGATGGGGGCCCCCAGGCTCACCCCCTTGTCAGCTGTATAGTTGGAGTTGGTCACAAAGGTCACAGGCCGGGAGGGGTCCAAGGCTTTGGTGTGAGCGATCACCATCCTGTCCACAAAAGGCAGAAGACACAGTTTCTGTCAGTCCAGGAATGGCTCAGACACCCTCCCATCCTCTCTGTCCCATCTTCCCCCGCCAGAATACAACACGGGGCCAGGCAAGATGGCTCACACCCATAATCCCAGCAGTTTGGGAGGCCAAGGCAGATGGATCACCTGAGGTCAGGAATTCAAGATCAGCCTGGCCAACATGGTGAAACCCCTTCTCTACTACAAATACAAAAATTAGCTGGGCATGGTGGCGCATGTCTGTAACCCCAGCTACTCGGGAGGCTGAAGCACAAGAATCACTTGAACCCAGGAGATGGAGGTTGCAGTGAGCTGAGATCGCGCCACTACACTTCAGCCTGGTCCACAGAGCAAGACCCTGTCTCAAAACAAACAAATAAAAACAAAGAAAAAAAAAAAAAAAAGCATGGAGCCACTGCTTTCTTCCCTAACTGGAGATGTATTTTACATAAGGGCACATGTTCCTCTAGTCCTAGACCGAGCTCTCTAACACCACTCTTTCTCCCCGCATCTCCAAATCCTATCCTCCCAGAGGAGCAGCCACCCTTCCAGGTACACAGAGCCGAGGCCACTGGACTGCTAAAAATGAGGTTGACTCCCTGAAACAGCTCTTGAACACAGGAGTGGATGGGTGCAGATTTGGGTGGGGTATTTATTAATGCATCAAGCAAACAGGGGCACTCCCTGGAAAGTAGGCATGGGGCTGGGTGTGAGGTGCTCAGCAGGGACTCAAATCTAAGTCCACAGGTCCTGGGCAGTGGGAGTGGAGACGCACGCACAGAGATATGGTGCAAGAGCTGGGCACGGTGGCTCACGCCTAGAATCCCAGCACTTTGGGAGGCTTACTAGAGACCAGCATTTCAAGACCAGCCTGGGCAACATAGCAAGACCTTGTTTCTACAACAAATTTAAAAATTAGGGGCGGGCATGGTGGCTCATGACTGTAATCCCCCCAGGACTTTGGGAGGTTGAGGCAGATGGATCATGAGGTCAAGAGTTTGAGACCAGCCTGGCCAACATGATGGAATTCCATCTCTACAAAAAACACACACAAAAAAACTAGCCAGACATGGTGGCACGTACCTGTAATGCCAGCTACACATGAGGCAGGAGAATGGCTTGAACCCAGGAGGTAGAGATTGCAGTGAGCCGAAATCACACCACTGCTCTCCAGCCTGGGCAACAGAGCAAGACTCCATCTCGTGAAAAAAAAATTTAAACTTAGCCTGGCATGGCAGTGCACGCCTGTGGTCCCAGGTATTTGGGAGGCTGAGTGAGGAGAATCGCTTAAGCCCAGGAGGCTGAGGTGGCAATGAGCCATGATTGCACCACTGCACTCCAGTCTGGGGAACAGAGCGAGACCCTGACTCTGAAAAACAAACAATGAAAGAAATGTTTCAAATGGAAATGACAAGTGGTGGCAGAAATTGGACTCTGCTAGACAATAAACATAACTTGGACTGGAGAGTCAGGGACAGCCTCTTAGAAGAAATGGCCCTCAGGCCAGGCGCAGTGGCTCACACCTGTAATCTCAGCACTTTGGGAGGCTGAGGGGGGCAGATCACCTGAGGCCGGGGGTTTGAGACCAGCCTGACCAACATGGAGAAACCACGTCTCTACTAAAAATACAAAATTAGCCAGGCATGGTGGCACATGCCTGTAATCCTAGCTACTCGGGAGGCTGAGGCAGGAGAATTGCTTGACCCTGGAAGGCAGAAGTTGCGGTGAGCCCAGATGGCACCATTGCACTCCAGCCTGGGCAACAAGAGCAAAACTCTGTCTCAAAAAAAAAGAAGAAGAAGAAGAAATGGCTCTGACGCTGAGTAGAGTTAACCAGAAGGGATGAAGGGAAGAAAAACCCAACAGAAGAACCCATCCGTGCTCAGAGCTCCCAGCACCCGCCCAAAGCCTCCATAGTAGACTGGTTTTTTGTTTGTTTGTTTGTGTGTTTTTTTTGTTTTTTTTGTTTTTTTTTTGAGAGACAGAATCATCTCACTCTGTAGCCCAGGCTGGAGTGCAATGACATGATCTCGGCTCACTGCAACCTCTGCCTCCCAGGTTCAAGCGATTCTCCTGCCTCAGTCTCCCAAGTAGCTGGGATTACAGGTGCCCACCTCCGCGCCTGGCTAATTTTTGTATTTTTAGTAGAGATGGGGTTTCAATATATCTGTTGGCCAGGCTGGTCTCAAACTCCTGATCTCAGCTGATCCACCCACCTTGGCCTCCCAAAGTGCTGGGATTACAGGTGTGAGCCACCGCACCCAGCCTAGACTGTTGTTGAAGCCTGTTTTCCTCCTTCCTCAGTCCATTTCTTCTTTTACGCCCTCCCCAATCATTGCTCTGCCCATCCAAAGGCTGTGGCTGGCACAGATCAGAACAGAACTCCCTACCTCAAGTTCCACACCCACACTCTCCAACAGCCAGGCTCTCAGATGGGAAGCTTCAAAGCCTTGGGACAGCCTGGCTGAACCTCTCCAGCCTGGGTGGCTCCCTTCAAATCCTGCCTCAGAAAACAGGTATCTCCTCTGGCCACCTCCCAAAGAAGCCTGTCTGGAAGCCTCAAACACCTGCTCCTGGAAGCCTGTACTCTTCCCCTTCCCTTCGCAACAAACGTCCTGTCCACCCAGTCCTGCTGAGCACACCCCTGTGGCCTGAGCTCTGAATTGTCCATGCCCCAGGCTGCGACAACTTCTCAGAGCCTTCTGCCTGCTGCAGACTTAGCTCAGCCCAAAGCACTGCATGAAATTGGGGTGTGCTGTATGAGTCAAGAAGCATTTCTACCACCTTTGCTGCCTCTACCGCAAGTGAAAAACCTACTCTGCACGCTGAGTTAGAAATGCAGGATTGTAAGGAAGAAAAGGGGGCTGGGTGCGGTGGTTCACACCTGTAATCCCTGCACTTTGGGAAGCTGAGGCAGGAGGATCACTAGAGGCCAGGAGTTTCAGACCAGTCTGGCAAACGTAGTGAAACCCAGTCTCTACTAAAAATACAAAAATTAGCCGGGCACGGTGGCTCCCACCTGTAATCCCAGCACTTGGGAGACCAAGGTAAGTGGATCTCCTGAGGTGAGGACTCCAAGACCAGCGTGGCCCAACACAGTGAAACCCCGTCTCCACTGAAAACTGCAAAAGTTGGCCAGGCACAGTGGCTCACGTCTGTAATCCCAGCACTTCGGGAGGCCAAGGTGGGCAGATCACGAGATCAGAAATGGAGACCACCCTGGTCAAAATGGCAAAACGCCGTCTCTACTAAAAATACAAAAATTAGCAGGGTGTGTTGGTGTGTGCCTGTAGTCCCAACTACTCAGGAGGCTGAGGCAAGAGAATCACTTGAACCTGGGAGGTGAAGGTTGTAGTGAGCTGAGATTGCACCACTGCACTCCAGCCTGGCCACAGAGTGAGACTCCATCTCAAAAAAAAAAAAAAAAAAAAAAAAAGGCAAAAGTCAGCGGGCGTGGTGGCCCATGCCTGTAATCCCAGCTACTCGGGAAGCTGAGGCTGGAGAATCGCTTGAACCCAGGAGGCAAAGGTTGCAGTGAGCTGAAATCATGCCCCTGCACTCCAGCCTGGGCAACAGAGGGAGACGCCGCATCAAAAAACAAACAAACAAAAAAAGCAAAAATTAGCTGAGTGTGATGATACGCATCTATAATCCCAGCTACTTGGGAGGCTGAGGCAGGAGGATCACGTGAGCCTGGGAAGTCGAGGCTGCAGTGAGCCAACATTGCACCACTGCACTCTAACCTCGGCAACCAGAGTGAGAACCCATTTCGAAAAACAAAACAAAACAAAACAAAACCAGGCCAGGCACAGTGGCTCATGAGTGCCTGTAATCCTAGCTAATCGGGAGGCTAAGGCAGGAGAATCACTTGAACCCAGGAGGCAGAGGTTGTAGTGTGCCAAGATCACGCCACCACACTCCAGCCTAGGCAACACAGTGAGACTATATCTCAAAAATAAAAATAAACAAATAGAAAACCACAATGTGGGTGGGTATTTGGTCCCTGAATGTCCAGGTATAGACGGCCTTCCATTGGGCTGGACGGGAGGCTGATCTTGAACAGCACACGCCCACCCCAGCCAGCCACCTGCCAGGGTCTCCTCCCCAGTCTAGCCGAGGGCAGGCAGGGGGCACTCACTTCAAGTAGTAGCCGGCAGATTCTAGGTGGGACGCAGGCTCATTGGCCACAGACCACATCACGACGGCCGGGTGGTTCTTGTCCCTGCGCACCACTTCCTCCATCACCCGCATGTGGTTTTGCAGGGACACGTTGTTGAAGAACTGCCTGCAGGCCAGGAGGGAAGGGACAGGGGGTCATGGTGCAGCCCACGGGCTGGGCAGGCGAGCAGGTGCACAGAGGGGACTCACGGCAGTGCCAGGCCCACGCCAGGACACTCATCGATGACCACAATCCCATAGCGGTCACACATCTGCAGCACTTCCTCGGCGTAGGGGTAGTGGCTGGTGCGGAAGGCGTTGGCACCAAGCCAGCGAAGCAGGTTGAAGTCCTTCACCAGCAGCGGCCAGTCGAAGCCCTTCCCTCGGATCTACGAGACAGCAGAGCTGAATGACCCCTGTCCCTGTCGAAGCTGCACTTCCTCTGACAGCCAGGACCCTGGAGAGCCACCCCACGAGTCCCCTCTCTATTTGGAGCCATTTGCCTCATTGCCCTGAGCTGCCCTCAACTGCAGGACACAGGGAAGGTGAAAGTGGAGGGTGACCAGAAGCAGCCCCCACAAGGACCCAGGAGCCCCAACACACGTCCGCATCCTCATGCTTGTTGACGCCGTGGAAATAGAAAGGTTTCCCATTGATGAGGAACTGGCTTTCGGTGACAGCCACAGTGCGGATCCCCACAGGGAGTGTGTAGAAGTCAGACACAGGCCCCGGTGACATCTGTGCAGTCAGCCGCACCTACAACAACCAAAGCACCAGGTGTGAGCAGCCGACAGCCTGAGCCCCATCCGGCCTGCCCTCTGCCAGGAAGGCCCCTCGTGCACCCCAGCAGCCGCCTCTGGGCCTGTAAGCAGAGATGCAGCAATCAGAGGCTCTGCCCTTCCCTGGCTGACCCTAGGAAAGTGCCCTTCAAAATGGGGCCTTCCCTGGGGCCTTCCCCTTGACCAGACAAGGAGGCTCATGCCTGGAGTTCTCACACTTTGGGAGGCTAAGGCAGGAGGATCACCTGAGTCCAGGAACTCAAGACCAGCCTGGCGACAGACTGCAACCCATCTCTATTAAAAAAAAATTTTTTTATTTTTGAGACCGTCTCACTCTGTCCCCCAGGCTGGACTGCAGTGGTGTGATCTCAGCTCACTGCACCCTCTGCCTCCTGAGTTCAAGCAATTCTCCTGCCTCAGCCTCCCAAGTAGCTGGAATTACAGGTGTGCACCACCATGCCCAGCAAATTATCCTATTTTTAGTAGAGATGGGGTTTCACCATGTTGGCCAGGTTGGTCTCAAATTCCTAGCCTCAAGTAATCCACCCGCCTCAGCCTCCCAAAATGCTGAGATTATAGGCATGAGCCACCGTGGCCAGCCTACAAAAATTTTTTCTTTAATTAGCCAGTAGTCCCAGCTACTGAGGAGGCCAAGGTAGGAGGATTGCTGCAGGCTGAGAGCTCAAGGGTGCAGTGAGCTGTGATCAGGCCACTGCACTCCAGCCGGGTGACAGAGTGAGACCATCTCAAAAAAACAACAAAAACAAAAAAAAACAAACTGGGCCTCCCACCAAGGGTGAGAAACATCAGAAAGCTCAGAGGACCACGCCTGCCCGTTCACCTGTCCTGGGCTCCTGCTGAAGCCAGGGTCACCAGATGTGGGCAAAAGACCTCCCTTGGGCAAGTCCCAAACCACCATTACCTCCAACGAGTAAAGATAGGCGGGGCGTTCGTGCATCAGGTATGGCCACCAGAGGCTGGCACCCGGCACCTTCAGTTGGCCCTGGGTTCCTGTCCCGTTCGCCACGAGTTTGTTTTCTGCATCCAGAAGATGCACTTCCAACTCAAACAGGTTACTGCCCTTGACAGAGATCTGGTAATTCACCAGCCCTGCGAGAAACGAGAGAGAGCAGGGCTGAGGGAGGGACACGACCTGAGTGGCACAAACGGGAGTGCCCTGCAGCCACTGCTGCCAGGCAGCCATTTGTTTCTGTTGCTTTTTTTTAAGTTAATTTTTAATTATTTTTTCGAAATGGAGTCTCACTCTGTCCCCCAGGCTGGAGGCTCACTGCAACCTCCACCTCTGGGGTTCAGGTGATTCTCCTGCCTCAGCCTCCCAAGTACCTAGGATTATAGGCTTGTACCACCATGCTTGGTAAATTTTTGTATCTTTAGTAGAGATAGGATTTTGCCATATTGGCCAGGCTGCTCTAGAACCCCTGACCTTAGGTGATCCACCCGCCTTGGCCTCCCAAAGTGCTGGGATTACAGGTGTGAACCACCGCACCCGGTACTTTTTTTAATTGAAAAAAAGATATTTTTTGACCAGGCACAGTGGTCAGACCTGTAATCCCAACACTTGGGGAGGCTGAGGTGGGAGGATCGCTTGAGCCCAGGAGTTCAAGACCAGCCTGGGTAACATAGGGAAACCACTTCTTCCCTAAAAACACAAACAATCAGCCGGGCGTGCTGGTGCGTGCTTGCAGCCCCAGCAGCCCTAGCTACTTGGGAGGCTGAAGTGGGAGGATTGCTTGAGCCAGGAGTTCGAGGCTGCATTGAGCTATGATCTTGAGGCAGGGTAGGTAGTCAAGAAGTGACTGTGTTTTTTGGACATGCCAGCCACGGTGCTGAGACATGTGATGTGTGAACATGCATGTACAGCTACTGTGCATGTGCACCCAAAGGACAGCCCAGAACGTGCTTACAGTAACACCTCTTCCCAGCTCCTTAGGAATTCATCATGGAAGACTCCCAGAAAGGGAGTTTCCCCAGTAATAATCGGCACTGTCTCATCCTGACGAGCAGCCTGTCCTGAATTCTGTGTCTCAGGGTGAACCGTGTGTTTTGCACTTCACTGTTTTTTTTGAGTCGGGGTGTTGCCGTCACCCAGGCTGGAGTGCAGTGTTGCAATCTCAGCTCACTGCAACCTCCACCTCCCAGGTTCAAGCAACTCTCCCATCTCAACCTCCTGAGTAGCTGGGATTGCAGGCTCACACCACAATGCCCAGCTAACATTGGCTAGGCTGGTTTGAACTTCGGAGCTCAAGTGATCCACCCGCCTCGGCCTCCAAAATTGCTGGGATGACAGGCATGAGCCCCTGCACCCGAGCTATTCTAAACTTAACTTCCAAAATACTTTTCCTTGGCAATAAATTGCTCTATGCTCCATCGCCTTTGCTGTGTGATTCTTCTTTCAATTCTTTTTTATTTATTTATTTTTTTCAGACAGGGTCTCACTATGTTGCCCAGGCTGGTCTCGAACTTTGCAGCTCAAGCAATCCTCCCACCTTGGACTCCCAAAGTGCTGGGATGACAGGCATTAGCCACCACACCCAGCCTAAATTCTTTTAAACTTAGAACTGCGGCCCCACAACAGCTGTCAATAGTCTCACCACTGCACTCTAGCCTGGGCCACAGTGCAAGGCCTCATCTCAGAAAGAGAAAAAGATATATTTTTTAAAAAAGAAAAAAACTTAAAACTTAAAACAAAGACTTTTCTTAAATACAGGATATCCCAGACCAGGTGTGGTGGCTCACACCTGTAATCCCAGCATTTTAGGAGGTTGAGGTGGGTGGATCCAGAAGTTAGGAGTTTGAACCAGCCTGGCCAACATGGTGAAACCCTGTTTCTATTAAAAATACAAAAATTAGCTGGGCGTGGTGGCACACGCCTGAGGTCCCAGCTGCTCAGGAGGCTGAGGCAGGAAAATTGCTTGAACCCAGGAGGCAGAGGTTGCTGACCCAAGATCATGCCACCACACTCCATCCTGGGCAACAGAGCAAGACTCCGTCTCAAAACAAAAACAAAAACAACAAAAAACAAAAAACAAACAAACAAAACAAAAACAAAAAAAGTACACAGTGTATCCCAGCTGGGTGAGGTGGCTCACACCTGTAATCCTTGCACTTTGGCAGGTTGAGGAGGGTGGATCACCTGAGGTTAGGAGTTCAAGACCAATCAGGCCAACATTATTTAGTAGAGGGTTTAGTAGAAACCCCGTCTCTACTAAAAAAAAAATACAAAAATTACCCAGGACTGGTGGCAGATGCCTGTAATCCCAGCTACTCGGAAGGTTGAGGCAGGAGAATCCCTTGAACCCAGGAGGCAGAGTTTGCAGTGGGCCAAGATCGCACCATTGCCCTCCAGCCTGGCGACAGAGAGAGACTCCATCTCAAAAAAAAAAAGAGAGAGAGAGAAAGCAAGACAGGGTCTCCCTCTGTTGCCCAGACCAGAGTGCAGTGGCATGGTCATAGCTCACTGTACCCAGGCTCAAGTGATTCTCCTGCCTCAGCAGCTGGGACTACCGGCATGCATCACCATCCTGGCTAATTTTTTAATTTTTTGTGGTGATGGCCTCGCTATGTTGCTCAGGCTGGTCTTGAACTACTGGCCTCAAGAGATCCTCCTACCAGGGCCTCCTTGCAAAGTGCTGGATGACAGGTGTGAGCCACCATGCTCGGCCCCGCGAAGCTGCCTGTTCCTTGAGCACGACGTGTAGCAAGGGGAGCTGGAGTGAGAGCAGCACAGTGGTGAAGGGACATGACTGCCACCCTGAGCTGTGTGAGAAGACCCCTCTTCTCCAAGGGAGGTCAACCACACGGGTGATTTCGGGAGCCCGTGCCTGCTCAGACAGCCTGGAATTTAGCTTTGTAGGTGGATGGGAACCTGTGAGGGTTTAGAGATGCTGGGAGCACCTTTTTCCTGGGAGAGCTTTCCAAACAGGGAACAAACAGAGCCACCCTGGGCCCCACTGAGGGAGGATCCTAGCAGAAGCCCTCACCACTGTCATGCTCCACGCCGGTGGTGACGGTGATGTCATCGATGTAGGTGGTGGGTGTTGTGTACAGAAGCACAGACCGCTGGAGTCCCGCGTAGTTGAAGAAGTCAAAGTATGTATTCTGGACAAAGTAACCCTTGGGATACCTAGGGTGGGAGGACTGTGGTTCGCTGGGCCCTTGCCCTGGGTCCCTTGACTTCAGCTCACATGCCTTCCCGGCCTCCCCAGATCCAGGGCCTCCACTCTGCAAAGGCCACCCTGTCCCTAGCAGGAAGACCACCGGGTGGGGCGGGAAGGTGGGTGCGTGCAATGGAAGCAGGATGATACCCACTTGGAGGTGTCGGTCAGGTATTGGATGGTCCCTGGTGGCAGGGTGGTGGGGGTGAGTGTGTTGTTGATGGCGATAGTGATGCGGAGCTGGGAGGACAGGGGCCCCACCTGGACCAGGTTGCTGATGTCGGCCTCAAAGGGGAGGTAGCCCCCCTCATGCTCTAGCGTGTTGACCCCATTCACCCACTGCAGACACAGGAGACATGGGGAGGGGGTGGCAGGTCAGGGCATGAGGAGGGGCCCTGCTATTGGGCACTCCCTCACATATCCAACAGCATGGGGCTCTGGGGCCTGCCCGTCAGACGGGAAGAACGGCATCCCAATGGGGTAGATGAGGCCACCTATCCCCCTACACGGGGCACAGCGCCCAGGGCAGGGCAGGGCCCCTCACCATCCCACCCCGGCAGATAGGCTGTGGGTGGCAGCTGGAGGTCCCATGCTAGTCAGCAGCCGTGCCCACCCACCCGCCCTGCCTGCTCCTGGCCGCACTGACCACGATGGCATAGGCGTGGGCACTGCCAATCCTCAGCACCACTCTTGTGCTCAGGTCCTGGGTCCATCGCTCTGGCAGGATCACCTCCCGTTCATACCACACCCAGCCGACAAAATGCCGCAGACGCCAGTCCTGGCTGATGTCGTTGAAGCTGGAGGGAACTGGCATGTCCAGGGTGGGGCCTGACTGTGGAGAGAAGGGCCGGGCTCAGCTCCTAGGCCCCCAAAGGGATCCGGGACCAGTGTGCTGCACAGCTGTGTCCCGGGCTTAGTGCAAAAGTCCTGACACATTGTGAGGACTCTTGGCGGAACAGACAGGTAACTTGCTGATAACAGGTCAATTGCCAGGGCGGTTTGTGCACCTGGGCCAGGGGAACCAGGAGTTCCTCCTCAGAGTGGATGGGGCCCAATAGCTCCCAAGACAGGAGCGAGCCCAGGGCCACATCCCAGCCAGAGGCAAGAAGGTTCAGACCCATGACTAAGGCAGATGGCCCACTGCCTGTCACAGGGAGGAGGGCTGGTTGGGGGGATGGGGGGAGCTTTGCTTAGGACACTGTCAGTGGGGCGCACACTGGCACCCAGCCCCCTCCTCTCTCCCTCCTGTACTGAATGCCGCAAAGTCAGAAAAAGAGGATGTAGACCAGGCAAAAGTGGCCCAGACCTCACCCGGTTCCACTTCTCTGCTGACCACATCCAAGTCAGGAGGGGAACACGGGTGGCGTCCTTGGCCTGATGTCGCGTCCTGTCCTCTGTCTGAACCTTGAAAACCAGAAAGCTGACCTCAGGACGTCTAAACTGTCCCCTCCTCCCAATCCCCGGGCCCAGTTCTGTGCAGTGCATGCTGCTGTGGCCAGGGGAGTGTGTGGGTGGTTCTTGCCTGTAATCAGCACTTTGGGAGGTCAACGTGGGAGGATGGCTTGAGGCCAGGAGTTCGAGAATAGCCTGGGTAACTAGTGAGACCCTATATCTTACAAAAAAAAAAAAAAAAAAAAAAAGGTCTCACTGTGTCACCCAGGCTGGAGTGCAGTGGCATGATCTCAGCTCACTGCAACCTCTACCTCCTGGGTTCAAGCAATTCTCCTGACTCATCAGCCTCCCAAGTACCTGGGATTACAGGCATGAACCACCACACTTGGTTAATTTTTATATTTTTAGTAGAGAAGAGGTTTCACCATGTTATGTTGGCCAGCCTGCTCTCAAACTCCTGCCCTCAGGTGATTCGCCTGCCTCCGCCTCCCAAAGTGCTGGGATTACAGGTGTGAGCCACTGAGCCCGGGTAAGATTTTTGGTTTGGTTTTGTTTTGTTTTTTAGCCAGGCGTGGTGGCCCCAGCTAAACTGCGGGACGGGAGAATCGAGTGAGCTCAGAAGTTAGGATGGCGCCACTCTCCTCCAGCCCGGGAAACAGGGGCAAACCCAGTCTCAAAAAACATTTTTTTAAATAAAAAATAAATATTAAAAGGAAGGACACTGCACAGGCTCAGCCTTCGCCTCAGGAAGGGGTTCAACAGGAGTCTTTTCTCCTCCTCCAGCCTCCTCCACCCGACCCTCCAGAGTGCTCCCGTTTCCCCGTCCCCCAACCCCGCGCCCCCTAAGCCCGTTGACCTTTAACCTCCTGCGGGCTCCCAGCTCCGGGAAGCCCAGGGGAAGGAGCCTGCGGGGGCCCGGGCTCCCCTAGTCCCACCGCCGGGCTTCCGGACGCCTCCCGGCCCTGCCCCGAGATCGCACCTCCCGCAGCGGCCGCCGGTACCACTGCTCCTCAAAGCCCCGCGTCGGTTGTCGGAGAAGTCGGCGCGGAAGCTCCAGAGGCCGTCCAGCTCCTTGCGCTCCCGCGACGGGCTCTCCCGGGGATACAGCATCCCGCCCTGCAGCGCCAGCGCGCAGACCCACAACAGCGGCCCGAGCGCCGCCCGGGCCACCGCCGTCCTCCCGGCCATGCTTCCCGCTCTCCCGCTCGGCCACCATCTGCGGGGTTAAGAGCAGCGCGGGAGATGCCCCTAGGGTGGGTCAGGAGACACGCGCAGGTGGCGTGACGCCCCCGACGCCGTCGGCGCAATCTTGGTTCAGGACGAGTGCCAGGCCTGGAGGGGCGGGGCGGGGCCGGGTGCTGCCCAGTGGGGCCTGTGGCTGGAACCCCAGGCTAGGCCTTTGGGGAAACGGGACCCTCACCCTCAGCCCTAGCCAAGAAGGGCGAGGTCTGCTCCCCATCCCGGCCCAGGCTGGACGATCCAGGGTCGCAGGCGAGAACAGAACCCCTGAGATCGGTGGGCTCCCCCTGTTTCTTCAAGGAGCACCCCCACTTGCTTTCTCCAGCAGGAATTCAAGGAGGCCTCAGCGGAGCCTCTTCCATACCTGTCAGATGCAGCCTCTTGTCCTAAAGATGCAGCCATAGCCTTGACCCTGGGCCTCTGGGGCCCTGACCCTAATCCAGGGGCCAAGAGCTCCCTCTTGGTGTTGCAGGCACATAAAGATGCAGGGACAGAGGCCAGGAATAGTAACCCCAGCACTTTGGGAACGAGAGGGGGGCGGATCACTTGAGGCCAGTGTTTTCCCGTGTATCTGTCACCAGGTGTGTCCATTTCTGCAGGTAACCTGGCATTTGTTTACCTGTTTATTTCTTCCCTAAATAGAATTTAAGGTCCACAAGGGCAGCACCTTGTCTGGCTCGTTCACTTCTGGATCCCCAGCACCTAGCACCAGTGCACACAGCACATGCCCACTAAGTATTTAGATGAGTGAAAGAATAAATGAATATAATGGAAATTATTTTATTTTCTTTGAAACGTATAACTGAAGGCTGGGTGTGATAGCTCAGCCTGTAATCCTAGATTTTTGGGAGGCCAGTGTGGGAGGATTGCTTGAGCCTAGTAAATCGAGACCAGCCTTGGCGCATGACAAAGCCCCAACTCTACAAAAAATACAAAAAAAAAAAAAAAAAAAGGCTGAGTGTCCTAGTCTCAGCTACTTGGGAGGCTGAGGCAGGAGAATTACTTGAAACTGGGAGGTTGAGGCTGCAGTGAGTCATGACTGCAACTGCACTGTAGCCTGGGCAACAGAGAAAGATCCTGTCCCCTTCCCCCTCCCCGCAAAAAAAGGATTGCATAATTGTACAATAAAAATCTTCATGGCTTTCACTTGTTTGTAAAATTGGGGTGATTTTTCTCGTCCAACATCATCATTATGCAGGGGTTTCATTCTATATCTTGGGCATCGAGTGCCATTAAACTATTGTGGCCAGTGAAGAATCACTTATTTATCCTTGCTTTGGAGGAGTTTGTCTTCAGAACCTAAGTTTAGATTTTATTTAGAGTGTTTCTCTACTGACTTAACACCATAACTGGTTATGTTTTTTAGTATTTAAGAAGCACTCTTGTTCCATCCAGAGTTAACATTACCTTTAAAGGTTTTTTTTTATTCAAACTGAATGTTAGTTTAATATTTGTATCAAGTTTTATCAAATCAGTATTAACAATTTATAGAAAGAAAATCAGGTTTTAAAAATCTTAAGTCAAATGCAAGATTTAAAGTTAACTTGCAAATAACACCTGAAAGGGCATATAATGTATCCGGTTTTTGCTTCTGAGATAGGAGTCCAGGAAAGACCTACGGTTTCTGATATTATCCTATCTTTTTTTTTTTTTTTAATGGAGTTTTGCTCATTGCCCAGGCTGGAGTGCAGTGGTGCAATCTTGGTTCACTCCGCCTCCTGGGTTCAAGCGATTCTCCCGCCTCAGCCTCTCGAGTAGCTGGGATTACCGGCGTGTGCCACCAAGCCCAGCTACTTTTTTGTATTTTCAGTAGAGACAGAGGTTTCACCATGTTGGCGAGCCTGGTCTCGAACTCTTGACCTCGTGATTTGCTCACCTTGGCCTCCCAAAGTGCTGAGATTACAGACGTCGGCTACCGTGCCCAGCCCTACATTTAAAAAATACATTCCCAGTGTATTTCTTAATGCATATCCTGGTGAAATACGTGAAGAAAAAACGTTTCAATCTATATTCTTTGAGTGAATAAATAGCACAACTTACATCTATGGCTTTCAAATGGGGACAGTTGTGTCCCAGGGGACGTTTGGCAATGGCTGTGACTGCGTTTTTGGTAGTCACACCTGGGGTAGAGGAGTACTGGCAGCATCTAGTGGGTGGCGCCCAGGGGTACTGTTATGTAATGCACAGAACACCCCACAACACAAAGAATTATGTAGCCCAAAATGTCAGTGGTCCACTGTTAAGAGATCCTGGCTTAAGCAGAGAGAAGTCTCCTTCTGCAAATACTAATGCCATTGGAAAATGAATAGTTGCCCTACCTTTTGGAAAAGAGAATATATAGAAATTGGCAACTGAGAGATTCAGATGGGTATACTGGCACTTTTAGATATGTTCATTTTAGATGATTATTTTTAATCAGAAATCTAGTGACTGGGACGGGCGCGGTGGCTCAAGCCTGTAATCCCAGCACTTTGGGAGGCCCAGACGGGCGGATCACGAGGTCAGGAGATCGAGACCATCCTGGCTAACATGGTGAAACCCCGTCTCTACTAAAAATACAAAAAAAAACTAGCCGGGCAAGGTGGCGGGCGCCTGTAGTCCCAGCTACTTGGGAGGCTGAGGCAGGAGAATGGCGTGAACCCGGGAGGCGAAGCTTGCAGTGAGCTGAGATCCGGCCACTGCACTCTAGCCTGGGCGACAGAGCAAGACTCCGTCTCAAAAAAAAAAAAAAAAAGCAATCTAGTGACTGGCCTCCCTCTTTGGGGTAAATCACTCCCTCAACACAGGACATTTAAGACATTTGACAACTTAGTTGATTTTAGAATTGGATAATGTTCTCAAATAATTTTACATTTTTTAAAATAGGGTAATTCAAATATAGGGTTAGTGGTTTTCCTTATTTTACAGATGGGGTCGAAAATTTGGTCTTTTGGAATCTATTTTTGGAAAGGATGGTGTATTAAACCAGCCAAACAGTGTCTTTGGACTTATATTTTATATACTACAGTTATTACTTGGTAAGTATTTATCAATACAAAAATAAGTTTGTTATATTCCGTTTAGTACTTTGTGTCTTTGCGCTGAAGTGTCTTGATGTTAAATAAAAGCATGTGTTATTTATAGAGCCACTAGCATGTACATCTTTGTATTGTGAAAAACTTGATTCACTAAGATTTTTTTATATTAATGTTGAATTTATGTCAATTGCTGTTTAATCATGGAGAGCAGTATCTCATGATGTCCAGAAAAACCAGTCCCATTCCAGGAAATTGTCACTCCTATCTTCCCTGTAAATGTTTTTCCTTATTTTATAGACTGTGTAGCCTTGAAAAATATCACATATTGAGGGGACATTAACAAGAAACCATATTCATAATCCTATCACCTTTACATATCCACTATTTCTACAGTCTTCTGCTTTTAAAAATCATTTTGGGGCTGGGCACGATGGCTCACACCTGTAATCCCAGCACTTTCGGAGGCCAAGGTGGGCAGATCACCTGAAGTTGGGAGTTCGAGACCAGCCTGGCCAACATGGTGAAAGTCTGTATCTACTAAAAATACAAAATTAGTCAGGGGTGGTGGCAAGTGCCTGTAATCCCAGCTACTCAGGAGGCCGAGGCCGGAGAATCCCTTGAACCGGGAGACGGAGGTTTTAGTGAGCTGAGATCGTACCATTGCACTCCAGCCTGGGCAACAAGAGCAAAACTCCATCTCAAAAAATAATAATAATAAAAATAAATATTAAAAGGAAGGACACTGCACAGGCTCAGCCTTCGCCTCAGGAAGGGGTTCAACAGGAGTCTTTTCTCCTCCTCCAGCCTCCTCCACCCGACCCTCCAGAGTGCTCCCGTTTCCCCGTCCCCCAACCCCGCGCCCCCTAAGCCCGTTGACCTTTAACCTCCTGCGGGCTCCCAGCTCCGGGAAGCCCAGGGGAAGGAGCCTGCGGGGGCCCGGGCTCCCCTAGTCCCACCGCCGGGCTTCCGGACGCCTCCCGGCCCTGCCCCGAGATCGCACCTCCCGCAGCGGCCGCCGGTACCACTGCTCCTCAAAGCCCCGGCGTCGGTTGTCGGAGAAGTCGGCGCGGAAGCTCCAGAGGCCGTCCAGCTCCTTGCGCTCCCGCGACGGGCTCTCCCGGGGATACAGCATCCCGCCCTGCAGCGCCAGCGCGCAGACCCACAACAGCGGCCCGAGCGCCGCCCGGGCCACCGCCGTCCTCCCGGCCATGCTTCCCGCTCTCCCGCTCGGCCACCATCTGCGGGGTTAAGAGCAGCGCGGGAGATGCCCCTAGGGTGGGTCAGGAGACACGCGCAGGTGGCGTGACGCCCCCGACGCCGTCGGCGCAATCTTGGTTCAGGACGAGTGCCAGGCCTGGAGGGGCGGGGCGGGGCCGGGTGCTGCCCAGTGGGGCCTGTGGCTGGAACCCCAGGCTAGGCCTTTGGGGAAACGGGACCCTCACCCTCAGCCCTAGCCAAGAAGGGCGAGGTCTGCTCCCCATCCCGGCCCAGGCTGGACGATCCAGGGTCGCAGGCGAGAACAGAACCCCTGAGATCGGTGGGCTCCCCCTGTTTCTTCAAGGAGCACCCCCACTTGCTTTCTCCAGCAGGAATTCAAGGAGGCCTCAGCGGAGCCTCTTCCATACCTGTCAGATGCAGCCTCTTGTCCTAAAGATGCAGCCATAGCCTTGACCCTGGGCCTCTGGGGCCCTGACCCTAATCCAGGGGCCAAGAGCTCCCTCTTGGTGTTGCAGGCACATAAAGATGCAGGGACAGAGGCCAGGAATAGTAACCCCAGCACTTTGGGAACGAGAGGGGGGCGGATCACTTGAGGCCAGTGTTTTCCCGTGTATCTGTCACCAGGTGTGTCCATTTCTGCAGGTAACCTGGCATTTGTTTACCTGTTTATTTCTTCCCTAAATAGAATTTAAGGTCCACAAGGGCAGCACCTTGTCTGGCTCGTTCACTTCTGGATCCCCAGCACCTAGCACCAGTGCACACAGCACATGCCCACTAAGTATTTAGATGAGTGAAAGAATAAATGAATATAATGGAAATTATTTTATTTTCTTTGAAACGTATAACTGAAGGCTGGGTGTGATAGCTCAGCCTGTAATCCTAGATTTTTGGGAGGCCAGTGTGGGAGGATTGCTTGAGCCTAGTAAATCGAGACCAGCCTTGGCGCATGACAAAGCCCCAACTCTACAAAAAATACAAAAAAAAAAAAAAAAAAAAAAGGCTGAGTGTCCTAGTCTCAGCTACTTGGGAGGCTGAGGCAGGAGAATTACTTGAAACTGGGAGGTTGAGGCTGCAGTGAGTCATGACTGCAACTGCACTGTAGCCTGGGCAACAGAGAAAGATCCTGTCCCCTTCCCCCTCCCCGCAAAAAAAGGATTGCATAATTGTACAATAAAAATCTTCATGGCTTTCACTTGTTTGTAAAATTGGGGTGATTTTTCTCGTCCAACATCATCATTATGCAGGGGTTTCATTCTATATCTTGGGCATCGAGTGCCATTAAACTATTGTGGCCAGTGAAGAATCACTTATTTATCCTTGCTTTGGAGGAGTTTGTCTTCAGAACCTAAGTTTAGATTTTATTTAGAGTGTTTCTCTACTGACTTAACACCATAACTGGTTATGTTTTTTAGTATTTAAGAAGCACTCTTGTTCCATCCAGAGTTAACATTACCTTTAAAGGTTTTTTTTTATTCAAACTGAATGTTAGTTTAATATTTGTATCAAGTTTTATCAAATCAGTATTAACAATTTATAGAAAGAAAATCAGGTTTTAAAAATCTTAAGTCAAATGCAAGATTTAAAGTTAACTTGCAAATAACACCTGAAAGGGCATATAATGTATCCGGTTTTTGCTTCTGAGATAGGAGTCCAGGAAAGACCTACGGTTTCTGATATTATCCTATCTTTTTTTTTTTTTTTAATGGAGTTTTGCTCATTGCCCAGGCTGGAGTGCAGTGGTGCAATCTTGGTTCACTCCGCCTCCTGGGTTCAAGCGATTCTCCCGCCTCAGCCTCTCGAGTAGCTGGGATTACCGGCGTGTGCCACCAAGCCCAGCTACTTTTTTGTATTTTCAGTAGAGACAGAGGTTTCACCATGTTGGCGAGCCTGGTCTCGAACTCTTGACCTCGTGATTTGCTCACCTTGGCCTCCCAAAGTGCTGAGATTACAGACGTCGGCTACCGTGCCCAGCCCTACATTTAAAAAATACATTCCCAGTGTATTTCTTAATGCATATCCTGGTGAAATACGTGAAGAAAAAACGTTTCAATCTATATTCTTTGAGTGAATAAATAGCACAACTTACATCTATGGCTTTCAAATGGGGACAGTTGTGTCCCAGGGGACGTTTGGCAATGGCTGTGACTGCGTTTTTGGTAGTCACACCTGGGGTAGAGGAGTACTGGCAGCATCTAGTGGGTGGCGCCCAGGGGTACTGTTATGTAATGCACAGAACACCCCACAACACAAAGAATTATGTAGCCCAAAATGTCAGTGGTCCACTGTTAAGAGATCCTGGCTTAAGCAGAGAGAAGTCTCCTTCTGCAAATACTAATGCCATTGGAAAATGAATAGTTGCCCTACCTTTTGGAAAAGAGAATATATAGAAATTGGCAACTGAGAGATTCAGATGGGTATACTGGCACTTTTAGATATGTTCATTTTAGATGATTATTTTTAATCAGAAATCTAGTGACTGGGACGGGCGCGGTGGCTCAAGCCTGTAATCCCAGCACTTTGGGAGGCCCAGACGGGCGGATCACGAGGTCAGGAGATCGAGACCATCCTGGCTAACATGGTGAAACCCCGTCTCTACTAAAAATACAAAAAAAAACTAGCCGGGCAAGGTGGCGGGCGCCTGTAGTCCCAGCTACTTGGGAGGCTGAGGCAGGAGAATGGCGTGAACCCGGGAGGCGAAGCTTGCAGTGAGCTGAGATCCGGCCACTGCACTCTAGCCTGGGCGACAGAGCAAGACTCCGTCTCAAAAAAAAAAAAAAAGCAATCTAGTGACTGGCCTCCCTCTTTGGGGTAAATCACTCCCTCAACACAGGACATTTAAGACATTTGACAACTTAGTTGATTTTAGAATTGGATAATGTTCTCAAATAATTTTACATTTTTTAAAATAGGGTAATTCAAATATAGGGTTAGTGGTTTTCCTTATTTTACAGATGGGGTCGAAAATTTGGTCTTTTGGAATCTATTTTTGGAAAGGATGGTGTATTAAACCAGCCAAACAGTGTCTTTGGACTTATATTTTATATACTACAGTTATTACTTGGTAAGTATTTATCAATACAAAAATAAGTTTGTTATATTCCGTTTAGTACTTTGTGTCTTTGCGCTGAAGTGTCTTGATGTTAAATAAAAGCATGTGTTATTTATAGAGCCACTAGCATGTACATCTTTGTATTGTGAAAAACTTGATTCACTAAGATTTTTTTATATTAATGTTGAATTTATGTCAATTGCTGTTTAATCATGGAGAGCAGTATCTCATGATGTCCAGAAAAACCAGTCCCATTCCAGGAAATTGTCACTCCTATCTTCCCTGTAAATGTTTTTCCTTATTTTATAGACTGTGTAGCCTTGAAAAATATCACATATTGAGGGGACATTAACAAGAAACCATATTCATAATCCTATCACCTTTACATATCCACTATTTCTACAGTCTTCTGCTTTTAAAAATCATTTTGGGGCTGGGCACGATGGCTCACACCTGTAATCCCAGCACTTTCGGAGGCCAAGGTGGGCAGATCACCTGAAGTTGGGAGTTCGAGACCAGCCTGGCCAACATGGTGAAAGTCTGTATCTACTAAAAATACAAAATTAGTCAGGGGTGGTGGCAAGTGCCTGTAATCCCAGCTACTCAGGAGGCCGAGGCCGGAGAATCCCTTGAACCCGGGAGACGGAGGTTTTAGTGAGCTGAGATCGTACCATTGCACTCCAGCCTGGGCAACAAGAGCAAAACTCCATCTCAAAAAATAATAATAATAAAAATAAATAATAATAATTTGGGACCAGGTGTGGTGGCTCACGCCTGTAATCCTAGTACTTTGGGAGGCTGAGAAGGGCAGATCACTTGAGTCCAGGAGTTCAAGACAAGCCTGAGCAACATGGCGAGACTCCGTCTCTACAGAAAATACAAAAAGTAGCTGGGTGTGGTGGCACACACCTGTAGTCCCAGCTACTTGAAAGGCTGAGGTGAGAGAATCACTTGAGCCCAAGAGATGGAGGCTGCAGGGAGCCAAGATCACACCACTGCACTCCAGCCTGGGGGACAGCCTGGGGGACAGACCAAGACCTGTCTCAAAAACTAATAATAATTTAATGTGAATTGTGTTTCAACATAGTGTTGTTTATCCAGTTATTGTTAACATCTAGGTTTCACACCTTTGACTTTTTTTTGAGACAGAGTCTTGCACTGTCACCCAGGCTGGAATGCAGTGGCGCGATCTCAGCTCACACTGCAAGCTCCGCCTCCCGGGTTCACACCATTCTCCTGCCTCAGTCCCGCTAGTAGCTGGGACTACAGGCGCCCACCAACACGCCCGGCTAATTTTTTCGTATTTTTAGTAGAGACAGGGTCTCATCATGTTAGCCAGGATGGTCTTGATCTCCTGACCTCGTGATCCGCCCACCTCGGCCTCCCAAAGTGCCGGGGTTACAGGCGTGAGCCACTGCGCCTGGCCCACACCTTTTACTTCTAAATAATGCTGCAGTGATCAACTTTGTATAAAGACCTCCTGCTCTTTCCTTCTTTGAATTATCTCCACAAAATAAATTTCCAGGCATAGGATCAAAAAACACAGATTTTTCTATTTTAATTGGTGTTACCAAGTTGCTTTTCTCTCAGTTCTTTGGTTTCCCTGAAGTTCAAGCAGTCTTCATTTTTAAAAAGTGTTTTGTAAAATTTGTTTTTTTTAAATTGTAATGATAATCTTAACCTGGAAAAAATGCTAATAGCTACACATTAGTACCTATTACATTAAATTTTAGTCTTTTTAATTTCCTTTTATTGCCCATTTAGTTATTGGGATCCCGACAGTAGTATGTTTTTATATGTGTTACAAACATTTAATGCATTATTTATCCTTTTTGTTAGTGTTATGAATTTATATTGTATTAAGTTTTTAGAGTTAAATCCATCCATTGTTGCCTTTGCATTTTATTTTTCTCCTTTTTTAAAGATCTTGTTGCATATCAATGCCTTTGTATTTTAATTATTAATATTCCATTATCTGTCAGCTCTTCTGATTTGGTTAATTAAAAATACATGTAACTCTTCTATCTGAAATTGATTTGTTATAAGGCAAATTGTAAATCTGAATCATTCTCAGTTGTTCTGTCGAGTTTCCCCAGTTCCATATCTGTTTATCTTGCAGAAGTACAAAGATGTGTGGACAAGGATATTCATAGCAGTACAATGTGAAATAGCAAAAGAAAAAAAAAAGTAGTTTAGAAATAGGTAATGGTTGAATAAATTAGAAAATACTATGAAATGGCCAGGTGTGGTGGCTCACGCCTGTAATCCCAGCACTTTGGGAGGCTCAGGTGGGCGGATCACGAGGTCAGGAGATCTAGACCATCCTGGCTAACACGGTGAAACCTCGTCTCTACTAAAAAATAAAAATTAGCCAGGTGTGGTGGCAGGCGCCTGTAATCCCAGCTACTCGAGAGGCTGAGGCAGAAGAATGGCGTGAACCCAGGAGGCAGAGCTTGCAGTGAGTCAAGATCATGCCACTGCACTCCAGCCTGGGCAACAGAGGGAGAGTCTGTCGCAAAAAAAAAAAAAAAGAAAGAAAGAAAGAAAAGCCTTTGATTAGATTAACTTTTGAAGACAGAGGTGCTACAGTCAAATTTCTGTTTATGCCATTAATTTAATGCCATGCTGTATACATATTTTAAATCATATATATCATATGTTTTTTTTTTCATTTGCATTTTTTTGACTTGCATTTAGATGCTTCACATGCTTTTTAATGTTGGTGTCTTCACGGGAGGTACATTTGAACTAACCCAACAGTTTCCAGAGCATGGCCTCTGTACTCACTTCTAAGCTGTTTGAGATACAGCATTTTTAATTTAATTTTTTCATAGGTAATCCATTACATGGTTCAAAAGTTTTAAAAACAGACCAGGCTCAAGGGCTCAAACCTATAATCCCAGCATTTTGGGAGGCAAAGACGGGCAGATCAAGAGGTCAGTAGTTCGACACCATCCTGGCCAACATGGTGAAACCCTGTCTTTATGAAAAATACAAAAACCAGTCAGGCGTGGTGGCGCACACCTGTAATCCCAGCTACTTGGGAGGCTAAGGCAGGAGAATTGCTTGAACCCGGGAAGCAGAGGTTGCAGTGAGCTGACATCACGCCATTGCACTCTAGCCTGGGCAACAGAGGGAGACTCTATCTGGAAAAAAATATGTATATAAAACGTTACACAAAAAAAAATCTGTCTCTTTAATTGACTACTTTAAACCTGCTCCCACCTGTTATTTTGTTCCTGTTTCTGTTATCCTTACCCATGAGTCCTTGGGTAGGAGGGTAGTTTAACATACTCTGCCTTCTCTGTTCTTGAAAATAAATGCACATATTCTCCATACTGTTGCCTATAGGAAATTAAAAACAATACATGTGAAGATAGAGTCCAGAATTCAGGTGCCTTTTTTTTCTTTTCTTTTCTTTTTTTTTTTTGAGACAGAGTCTTACTCTGTCACCCAGGCTGGAGTGCAGTGGCGCAATCTCGGCTCACTGCAACCTCTGCCTCCTGGGTTCAAGTAATTCTCGTGCCTCAGCCTGCCTTGTAGCTGGGGTTACAAGTGTACAATACCATGCCCAACTAATGGTTTCTTTTTCTTTTTTCTTTTTTGTTTGGTATTTTTTAGTAAAGACGCCATTTCATCATGTTGGCCAGGCTGGTCTCAAACTCCTGACAGCTTATCTACCTGCTTTGGCCTCCCAAAGTGCTAGGATTACAGGCATGAGCCACCGCGCCTGGCTTTAGGTGCCTTTTTGTACTGAGAGTCTGGGTTTAGCACACATGTCCACCATTTTTGTTGATCAGGTTTGGCCCACATACAGCCAATGAGCTGTGGTTTCTCTTATCCACCAGGGTGAGCCCTTCCTGAAATGTTTAGCAAGAGTTTTTTTCTCTCCTCAGCAGCTTGTTGATGTAGTCACCTCTCATTGTGGATTTTTAATCAATTTGATCTAAACATGGAAAAGGAGATTTTACTTTCCACAGATAGGGAGGCTGTGGCGAAAACCAGAGAAGGTTCTCACCAAATTTGTACAGCTCGGAAGAAAAAGGCTGTGGTCCTCATGTCCCTTTATTCATTTGGTGTCTTGGGGCTGTTGATGTTACAAGTCAGCTTCATTGCTTAATGTGATTGTGAGACTGCATGTTTACTTTGTGTGCATATTTTCAAGTAGGTTAGTTTGTGAAATTAGTAATATTTCACCTGAAAGATTGAGAAATCAACAACATTGCAGCTATAAAACTGGCATTTGGCTGAGCATGGTGGCCCACGCCTGTAATCCCAGCACTTTGGGAGGCTGAGGTAGGTGGATCACCTGAGGTTAGGAGTTGGAGACCAACCTGGCCAACATGGTGAAAGCCCATCTCTACTGAAAATACAAAAATTAGCCAGGCAGGGTGGCACGTGCCTGTAATCCTGGCTACTCCGGAGGCTGAGGCAGGAGAATTGCTTACTCAAGAGGTGAAGGTTGCATGAGTCGGGATTGTGCCACTATACTCCAGTCTGGGCGATACAGTGAGACTCTGTCTCAAAAAAAAAAAAAGTCAAAAAACTGGCATTTTGCTAGAGTCAACCTGTATAATTTTAACAAAACAGACCAGTATTTCTGTTCTCAATTTTCAGAGTTTGGCAGGAAGATCAGTATTCAAACACCGCAGCAAGTCACACAGTGTTAGTCCTTGTCACTCAGAAAGGCTCTCTCCAGCGCCAAGGCCTGATTGAGCCTACGTCTCTTCTCTTACAGGCATGACAGCAAGCGCCGTGGTGGCTTTGATCCTCATGACATCCTCCATCATGTTGGTCGTGGGGTCCCTGTACCTGGCCTACATTCTGTACTTTGTGCTGAAGGAGTTCTGCATCATCTGTGTCATCATGTACGTGCTGAACTTCCTTCTTCCCAGTATCAACTACAAACGATTAGTTTACTTGAACGTGGCCTGGAAGCGGCAGCTGCAGCCCAAGCAGGACTGATGCCCGACGGACTCTGCCCTGACAGTCTCAAGCCCCTTTTCCATTCAGTTTATTTTGCAGCAGGTTTTTATTACTATTATTATTCACAACAGACGCTTTCCCTGAGAATCTCAAACTGATTTTTTAAAATTCTGTAAATTAGAAAGGGCCCTCACTATTTTCTGTGTCAATCTTCATTTTAAATATGGATACAAAAAGGATACGCCGAGCCAATCAAAGACAAGCTTTAACTTCACTTTGAAGATGTTTCTGAAATGATAAAATGTAGCCCTAGCCCCCGCCCTCAATTGTAAAGTGAGCAACCATTACTAGTAATTCTTTAATGTGCATAAATTCAATTTCAGGTATAACAAATGTGATAACATGAAAATATTCTAGAATAGATACTGTATTAAATATTGCCATGTTTACAATATGTAGTATGTTTTTAGCCGATGGATTTAAACATGTAGATTCAACTAGAATCCGTGTATGTGATATTTGTAAATAAAGATAGAAATATTAGATCCATTTCTGCAGAACTTACTATATAGTTTAGTTGGAGTGTAGCATTGAAGAACTGTCAGTTCAGCATTGACTGAGGAGATAGTGAAAATAGCCTATACACAGCATCTTGGGGAAAGTACTGGCCGCTGTGGTTGCAGCAAATAATAGGGTGAAAAAAATAATAATAGAGTGGTCAGTTCCCTTTCATCTCCCTCTTCTGAAAGGAAGAAATTGAATTGGAACATTCAAGTCCAGATTGTGTCCAGTCATAAAACTGGGCCAATTGTTAACCTTACAGAATGAGTCATGTGGCCAGACCTTGAAGTTCAAGGCCTTCAGGACACTAAGGATGGGAAAATCTTTTCTCTTTTTTCTTTGAGACGGAGTCTTGCTGTCACCCAAGCTGGAGCCCAGTGGTGCCATCTCGGCTCACTGCAAGCTCTGCCACCTGGGTTCACGCCACCCTCCTGCCTCAGCCTCCCAAGTAGTTGCAACTACAGTTGCCCACCACCACGCCCGGCTATTTTTTTGTATTTTTAGTAGAGATGGGATTTCACCAAGGTATCAGTCTCCTGACCTCGTGATCTGCCTGCCTCGGCCTGCTGGGATTACAGGTGTGAGCCACCGTGCCCAACCAAAAATGGGTATTTTTTCTTTGGAGAAAAGCTGGAAATACAAACATGGCATTTTTAGCTAAAGTTTCTTCCACCAGTTGAATTTTCTTTTTTTTTTTTTTTTTTTTTGAGACGGAGTCTTGCTCTGTCGCCCGGGCTGGAGTGCAGTGGCCGGATCTCAGCTCACTGCAAGCTCCGCCTCCCGGGTTTCACGCCATTCTCCTGCCTCAGCCTCCCGAGTAGCTGGGACTACAGGCGCCCGCCACCTCGCCCGGCTAGTTTTTTGTATTTTTAGTAGAGATGGGGTTTCACCGTGTTAGCCAGGATGGTCTCGATCTCCTGACCTCATGATCCGCCCGTCTCGGCCTCCCAAAGTGCTGGGATTACAGGCTTGAGCCACCGCGCCCGGCCGAATTTTCATGCAGATATTTTTCCTTAATGTTGGTGCCAGTCAACCAAACAGTATTATGATGGAAAAGACCAGTCTAAGCCCCGTCGCTCCAGAGTGGGAGCCAGTGTTCTTGCTAATTGTTTCTTTCTGCACTAACCACTCGGATGTCTAATTTAGTTGTTCTGCAGTCAAATACTGGATTTGTAACCTTCAGGGCTGACATGCTGCGCAGTTTGCTTCACTGGGAGAATAGGAACAGGTAGACACATCTCAAGGCTAAATCTGGTCATGTCGCCACTGCTCTCATAATGACACACATGCAGTAAGAAGAATTTTGGAAGGGATTCGAGTAAACCCAAATGAAATTGTGACAGGACGTTTGTATGGTTAACATCTGATATCAGAATGTTAAAAGTGCCTTCTGTCTTAAATCTCAAATCAAATATTTTGTGTGTTGACCTTGGGCAGAAGTGTCCTGCCCTCCTGTCTTCACCGTCAGGTAGAAAACCCGCACTCTGCAGAAGGGTCCTGTGTGATCATTTTACTCCTCTGGTTGGGAAGCAGCAGTAATGTTTTTGCTTCCAATCTGATTACTCATTTTATGTTAAAAACAGTCAATGAGACCAGTATCTCTTGAGTGCTTTATTTGTCTTCTCTTTGAAGGGAGGGGACAGGCTCTGCTCTGTAAACTCAAATGTGTAGGATCAGCAACAATTCTGTAGCTTCCAACTGACTCAGAATTGACGCAATGTAGGTCTTCTAGCCCGAGGCAGGTATCAAGTCCGAATTGTAATGAACTTTTCACCAGTTTCAACCAGTTTCTTAAAAGATAGCTTAACTTAAGATTTCATCAAGACTTGTGTTTTCCCATGAATGTGAATCTTTCAATGGCTGTTGGAGTATGGATGTACTGTTCTTGTATTCTGAAGTAGTTAACGAATCTAGAAAGCACTGATTGGCCGTCTGGTGCCTATGGAGAAAGAAGTCCTCAGGTTTTAGGGCTGTACAGTGAGGCCGTCTTACAGCAGCACGTCCAGCTCTACCAAGGCAGTCCTCTGGTTCTTTTCTCTAAGCTACAGTGGAAATGGCCTAATGGTTAAAACTGGTACACATAACACCGGTTGTGCTAAACAAGTTCCTCGTGTCCCAGTATCCAATGGTTTTTCATCCTATTTTGTATCAATCAGCAGAGTATAGTTAAAGCTTGTCTTGATGTTGCATTCTTGCAAATGCCTTCAACTCTTACCTGAGAAAACATGGGGAAATGGTCAGCCAGACCCTTTCAGTTTTTCCTTTGCTTTTCTAAACCTCGGTGAAGCCACTATTTCAGTTGTATAAAATTTTTTTGCCACATGCTTATGGCCCAGTCGGATTAATACCCTTTTTTCTCACTGAGAGAGGAACACGTACTGCCTGTCATAACAGCATTGTAATGCCAGTGTCTCAGTAAGTAACAGAACCCTGGTGGTGGTAATTGGGGGTTTTTTGCCCTGGAGAATTCAGATTCCCTTCTACACCTTCTATTCTGCCCAGAAGAGGGGGGAATCACCAGTGTTATAAAATTAGAAGATTGTTTTGCCGGTTTTAGACTGAATATTTGAACACTGCAGCATTACTAGCCACCAGTGTTAAAGGACAGATGAGAGGAAACATTTGTTTTTAGCAGTAATTCCATGCTTCATCTTTTTTAAGTAATTTGTTCCAAATGAAGCCATTTATTGACTTGATGCTCACAAATATCATTTGAAGAAATAAGACGAATTGGGGTTAGATGATAAATTCTCAGGAATCTGGGTGATTTGGAGGATTTCATTTGGTTTTGCATTACAGCTAGTTGCTCTCAGTGAAGGTAAATTTCTGGTGAAATAACTCAGGTTTAACTGGCTGTGTGCCCAGAATCACTGTTCCTTTATACATGTGTCCTCTCCTTAAATTCATTACTTTCAAATGATGTTCAAAGCATTGACTATTTTCATTCAAAGAGACTACATTCAAAGAGGACCAAGAATACAGTGAAATTAAAACTATTTGCTGGCCAGGCATGGTGGCTCACACCTGTAATCCCAGCACTTTGGGAGGCTGAGGCAGGTGGATCACCTGAGGTCAGAAGTTCGAGACTAACCTGATCAACACAGTGGAACCCTGTCTCTACTAAAAATACAAAAGTTAGCTGGGCATGGTGGCAGGCACCTGTAATGCCAGCTACTCCGGAGGCTGAGGCAGGAGAATTGCTTGAACCCGGTAGGTGGAGGTTGCAGTGAGTTCCCAATTGCGCCATTGCACTCCAGCCTGGGCAACCCAGCCTGGGCAACGAGTGAAACACTGTTTCTTTTTTTTTTTTTTTTTTTTTTTTTGAGACGGAGTCTCACTGTGTCGCCCAGGCTGGAGTGCAGTGGCGCGATCTCGGCTCACTGCAAGCTCCGCCTCCCGGGTTCCAGCCATTCTCCCGCCTCAGCCTCCGAGTAGCTGGGACTACAGGCGCCCGCCACCGCACCCGGCTAGTTTTTTGTACTTTTAGTAGAGACGGGGTTTCACCGTGTTAGCCAGGAGGGTCTCGATCTCCTGACCTCGTGATCCGCCCGCCTCGGCCTCCCAAAGTGCTGGGATTACAGGCTTGAGCCACCGCGCCCGGCGAAACACTGTTTCAAAACAACAGCAACAACAACAACAACAACAAACTATTTGTTGACTTTTGTTTTTCATTTAGTTTTTGAAAAGACTATTGACAAAAAGTACAGAGTTATCTTCAGCAGTTACTTCATAACTTAGATTGGTACCAAGAGTGACAGGAGATCTTGTCTTGAAAATCAATATTAGACAGATGCCAACAAGGAGGCCCACTGTGACTTCTGGTAACCTATTTGGGGAGACAGACCTAATGACCTATTATGCAATTTCTGTCCTCATGTCTTTTGCTCCAACACACAAGCATTGGTGAAACATTTCAGACACCTCAGGCAGCACTTATGGTTTCTAATTGTGAGAACTACCCTTCCATCAAACCAAAAAGGCAAGGGTGGGAGCCCCAGCTACTTACTTAAACATTTTTTTACTACAAATTCGCCTAGAAAAGGTGAAATGTTTTGTTATAAAACTGTATTAGGCATGACCTAAGTATTAGGTGTATGATCTGTCCAGTATGTTCCATGAGAAATATTTCTTATTAGTGCTTTAAGCTCCAGAGTAAACATTCATTTAAAATGGAGTTCACTGGGCAGGTTTCCCCTTTAATCTAGCTAGAAATACTCTTTTATCAGAGATTTAAGGTGCCGTTTTGCTAACTGGTAAATAAAACCAAATGTAAATATGTAAGAATGTTTATATGTTGCACATAACTTTTTTGGTATAAAATAAATGTAGAAGTTTCCTGGGGAAGTTGTGCTCCCATTATTCTTAAACTGCAGGGTTGCATTCCAAAAAAGAAGCTGAAACGAGGTCTTTTTAGACCTGGTAGGAGCCTTATATTCTTGAAGTCAATACTGTAACCTCATTTCTAAGGTATACAGGGTTGATTCTTTTTCTCTTAAATCATACGTAACTTGCAGAAGATTCAGAGTCCTCAGACCTCTAGATCTTGGAATTCCTGTAGGCTTATGATGTATGTGATTGTCAAAACTTAATGACAAAATGTGTCACTGACTACTGTTCTGTAAACACTCAGAATGTATTAATGAGCTATTTTTCCATAGTTTTACTTTGGCTTACCTTGAATACTCCATGTATAATACTCTAAAAAGATAGCATCAGCAAGAAAGATGAATCCGTTGGAAATACAGCTGAGCTATCCTTCATGGACTAGAACAAGTGTGTTCTGTGCTGGAGCTTAAGACTTGTGGAAAGGGACACTGCCCCCACCAGGCACAATGGCTCACGCCTGTAATCTCAGCACTTTGGGAGGCCGAGGTGGGCGGACCACGAGGTCAGGAGTTCAAGACCAGCCTGGCCAACATGGTAAAACCTCGTCTCTACTAAAAATACAAAAAAATTAGCCAGCATTGTGGTGTGTGCCTGTAATCCCAGCTATTCAAGAGGCTGAGGCAGGAGAATTGCTTGAACTCAGGAGGAGGAGGTTGCAGTGAGCCATGATCACGCCACCGCACTGCAGTCTGGGCAAGAGAAGAAGACTCCATCTCAAAAAAAAAAAAAAAAAAAAAGAAAGAAAGAAAGAAAGAATTGACTGCCCGTAATTTGTAAACCATTTAAATGTGTCTACTAAATTTAATTTTTAAAATTGTTTGTCAACTAAGTTTTATTCATTATACTTTGACATACTGGAACACTAAACTTGATTCCTTTGAAAAACTAAAGGGAAGTTGATAAAAAAAAAAAAAAAAAAGAAGCCCTAGATCTTAATTGGAACTGACTACACTCTCATTTTTTAAAAATGGACTGACAATGCCTAATAAAACCAGGCGAAATTATCTTTATTCTTTCCTTCATGGAGCTTGCACAGGAAAGCTAAAAAGGAGGGTCCATGTGGAAACAGGGGGCTCAACCACAAGAGAGGGGGAAACCAAGTTCTATAGCAAAAACCATATTGAAGGCCAGGCACAGTGGCTCATGCCTGTAATCCCAGCACTTGGGGAGGGTGAGACAAGCGGATCACCTGAGGTCAGGAGTTCCAGACCAGCCTGGCCAACATGGCAAAACCCCATCTCTACTAAAAATGTAAAAAAAAAATTAGCTGGGCATGATGGCAGGTGCCTGTAGTTCCAACTACTTGGGAGGCTGAGGAAGGAGAATTGCTTGAACCCTGGATGTGGAGGTTGCAGTGAGCCAAGATTGTGCCACTGCACTCCAGCCTGGGTGATGGAGCAAGACTGTCTCAAGAAAACAAAACAAAACAAAAAAGACTCTATCGGTTCATTGTATTCCAACTGACTGGACACCAAAAGGAATATTTTTTCAAAGCATATACTTCAAATCAGAACTGATGCACCATCCTTGCCTTACTGGAGCCCACAAAGAGAGGGAGGAGAGATTCCTTAAGGAAAGACTGTGCTCTGGGAGGGGGTAGGTGGCATCATTTCGGGGTATAAAGCCATGGAATGCTGATTTGTAGGCAGAGTTGTTTAAAGAGGTCTTGTCACACTCAGTGGCATCCGTTATGATAAAGCCAATGGGCTTTTACACTCATCTGTCCATTCCTGTCAAGACCCTATGGCTGAGGTCAGAACGATGTCCTGGGAGAACCAGTTACCTCTAACCTTCCAGTTCAGACACTGCCAGCTTAACTACGTGGAAACTGGCTCACAGACCCTGCTAAGTGCTGCAGCATGACAGCGTTTCTATGAATTTGTTGGTACATGTGGGACTTAGCTCATCTGAGGAGTTGAACAGCAGCTGTGAAAGTCTTCTCCTCACTCCCTGTCGAGACTGGCCCGGTTTGCTACACAAACACGGCGGCCCTAGGACCATGGGGCTATTCCTGCAGATGCCCTCTGGAACCAGCTGCTCTGAACATGGTGGGGGTGTTGGAGCAGCAGTTTCTCCACAGTCCACACAGTTAAGCCTCTGAAAACAGCGCGACGCACAGAAATGATTTCAGATGCTTTTCAGTAGCCACTTTCATGCCAACTCTTTATTTCCATACTAGAAAATCTTTTATTTCCACCTTGTGTTCCCTGCTAGCACAGATCACCATCAAACTTAGGCCAGAAACGTTCTGGTCTGCCGTGAACAGTCCAGGAGGCACTTGTTCTGCTGCTGTGGAAGTCACCCTGACTCGGGGAGGAAGGGACACGCAGGTGGTGTCAGTCTTGCTCAAGTAAACGGGCTGTTTTCCAAACACTGTGACTTGGCTACTGAGTGGGGATACCTGGTTTCACTGGCAATCTTCCAGTATCTCTCTCGCAAAAGGAACGCTGCACTTTTTGGTTGTCTCTGCCGCGTGAAGACCCCCTTTTTATTCCCCAGCACTCTCATGGGTGCTATTAAAAAAACAAAACAAAACAAAACAAAAAAAAAAACAAGACACAAAGACACAAAGCGATCCAGATGACTTCTGATAGGTCAAGTTAGAACCACACTGGACCACAGTGAACATCAGAGGTGGATCCTGGGATTCAAGGCAAGAGAATGTAAGAGTCAGAACTGGCAGAATTGTAAATATTAGATAAAAATAAAGATCCACTTGATGGTGACCAAAATATCTCTCCTCGCAGGAGGCTATAGTGACTGCAGGACTCACTGAGGTAAAGACAGCCAGGGAATGATGTAACCCAGAATAAAAAAGGAGGTTTTAAAAAAAACCTTAATGAGTAACTGCTTTATTTGTAAATGTAATTTGATATTCGCTTTACATTACTTTTCCGCCTCTATCTGCTGGTACAGCCTTAAGGCTGAACTACACTATAGGTAAAAATACGTCTTTGGGCCAGTTGTAGTGGTTCATACCTGTCATCCCAGCATTTTGGGAAGAGGAGGTGGGTGGACTGCTTGAGCCCAGGAGTTCAAGACCAGCCTGGGTAACACATCAAGACCCCATCTCTACAAAAAATACAAAAATTAGCCAAGCCTGGTGGTACACATCTGTGTTCCCAGCTACTTGGGAGGCTGAGGTGGGAGGACTGCTTGAGCCCCAGAGGTCGAAGCTGCAGTGAGCTGTGCTTACACCACTACATTCCAGCCTGGGTGACAGAGCGAGACCCTGTCATGAATGAATTAATGAATGAATGAATAATGAAATTAAACTAAACCAGGCTGGTTTAGTTTTAAAAATAAATAAATAAAATAACAAATAAATAAATAATTCAGAGCTGGGGTTGAGCACAGTGGCTTATGCCTGTAATCCCAGCAGGAGTTCAAGACCAGCCTGACCAACATGGTGAAACCTCATCCCTACTAAAAATACAAAATTCGATAGGTGTAGTGGCGTACGCCTGTAATCCCAGCTATTTGAGAGGTTGAGGCAGGAGAACTGCTTAAACCTGGGAGGCGGAGGCAGCACTGAGCCAAGATCATGCCACTGAACTCCAACCTGGGTGACAAGAGTGAAACTCTGTCTCAAAGAAAAAATAATTCAGAGTTGGTTACCTTTTCAAAGAGGATGAGCAAGCGAGCATATCCACGAGCCACTGCCCCCTACTTGACTATAGTTTGCAGAAGTGGCATTCTGTAAGCATGATAAATTTAAGGGAGAAAACAGAACAGCACAGTCCACTGTGGGTGGCTATTCCCTGTGTGTCAACGGGAGTTCCAGGAGCTGTGACAAACGAGTGTGAGCTGGCTGGAGAGGGTATGAGGGGCTGGGTGGGGTTCAGCAATCCACATGAAAAAAAAAAAAAAAACAACCACAAGATAAAACAACATATCTTTGTTGAGGAGGGCAAAAAAATGACATGGATAAAAAAGTGAGAAAAGGCCAGGCATGGTGGCTCACGCTTGTAATCCCAGGATTTTGGGAGGCCGAAGCGGGCAGATCACTTGAGGTGAGGAGTTCGAAACCAGCCTGGCCAACATGGCGAAATCCCGCCTTTACAAAAATACAAAATTAGCTGGGCACAGTGGTGGGTGCCTGTAATCCCAGCTACTTTGGAGGCTGAGGCAAAAGAATTGCTTGAGCCCAGGAGGTGGAGGTTGCAGTGAGCTGAGATCATGCCATTGCACTCCAACCTGGGTGACAGAGACTCCATCTCAAAAAAAGCAAAACAAAAGGACAAAGTGAGTGATTAAACATGGCTCTAAGATCTCACCCATGCCCTGAGTAGGTATTATTTAGCACATGCTGTGTCAGATATTGCAGAGTACATGGGAAGCAACAATAAATAGGACTCCTTCTCTCTCCTGATCCCACAGTCCGATCAAAGATCAAGCCAAAGAAATAATGACAGTGCCTGGTGAGAACACTGGGAGAGCCAGGTTCGGTCTGCAACTGATTAAAACTAAAAAATTAAAACACACCAAATTATCTTGTTTGGTCGTCTCTTAGAAATGGGTGAATTCCTTTTTGAGATTAAGACTTATTGTTTCCCAGATTTGACCTATTATCTTAGTAAACAAAACAGGGACTAAAAGAGGCAGGAGTTAATACACAGAAATACAAGGTACAATCCCTCTGCCCTGAAAGCACTTAACCCAGCTGGAGAAAGAAGACAAATACATGCAAATTTTCACAAAAGATCTGAGTGACAGATATAGTGATCATCTGCCTCAAAGAAAGACACAGCTCATTGCTGAAAGAGGGGCTGAATCGTGTGGATGCTGAAAGACTACAGAACTTCGAGGAGATCAAACAACTGCAATGACCACCCCTGGAGCTGCAGATCCATCTTTCCAATCAGCTCAGTAAGTATTTATTGCTTTAAAGACCTTCTGGAGTGAAAACATGAAGAAGCCACGACTCCTGCAGCCATGTGTTGGGGGAAGCAGAACAATTACCCACTCTCCCTGAGCCTCAGTTTCCTCATCTGTGAAACAGGAATGATAACAGTACTTACTATCTTATGAGAGGATGAAGAGGGATGAAAATCTTCCCAGAGGCCGCCGCTACCACTTATTGCTTGCTTTCCATGTGGAAGTACATTGAATCCTCAGATTTCACTGACACTGAGATAGTAATTAACTTGTCCACAGTTGCAAAGCTAGTAAATGGCAGAAAAGCTCCTGTTCTTGGCCATCTGCTTCTAGTGTACATGTGATAATGGATGGAAAGTGTCATAATGCCATCTGTCCCACAATAATTTCTCCATAAATGGCAGTCATTATTAGGGCAGCTCTAGTCAAGTTCTACTTCTTGTAATCCCAAACATTTACTCTAGACTCAAGAAGGGGACTCCACAGAGATGACACTTGCATTAGACCCTGATGGCTTTTCAACACAAAAGGGATGGGAGGGACAGGGACAGACAGCCAGGGCAGGAACAACACAAGGACATGCCCATAGGAAAGAAAGCTCCCGGAGTTTTAGGAAACAGCTAGAGAGGGGTGGGACATGGGGTGAAAAAATCATCTGGGACAAGATCAAAAAGGCTCTGACTATCAAGATGCTGGGTGTAATTCGATCAGTACAGGAGAGCAACCAAGGAAGAGGGGCATGCTCTGGCTGGTGCTGGCAGCGATTCTGGAAGACCCACAAAAAATGGAGGCAGACAGTGAGGAATGCACTGTAACACCCCTGGGTGAGTGACAGTGAGGTTATCAAGTTGGTCAGCAGCAACAGGCATGCCAGTAAGCGTCTAAACACGTGAAATGCTTCCCGTCACCCTCAGGTAAAGTTAATAGGACCTGCGTAAATTGTGTGCGGGGAGGAGGAGTGAAGGAACAGACAGAGTCAAGGTTAGGGTGTTTACAAAAAAATATATTATTTCAAATGAAATTTGAGTTTGTAGTACTTTTATAACTCTGAAGAGGTTTCTGTCAAAAAGTGTGTCTAGTTTGAGGTCTAATTTGGTCTAGAACTAAAAGAAAAAAACCAGCACTAGCTTTATTTGCAAGGAGTTACATGAAACCACGGAGTGGATATTATGCTCCAGAGACCAACTGTGGAGCGAGTGAACCAGGACAGAACACCATAAAGCGCCTCCATTTAAGGGGCCAGAAGCCAGACGTGGTGGCTCACATCTGTAATCCCAACACTTTGGGAGGCTGAAGTAGGAGGATCACTTGAGGCTACGAGTTCAAAAACAGCCTGGGCAACAAACTGAGACTCTGTCTCTACAAAAAAATAAAAAATAAAACAATTAGCCAAGCATGGTGGCACACACCTGTAGTCCTCCTAGCCACTGGGGAGGCTGAGGCAAGATTGCTTGAGCCCAGGAGTCTGAGGCTGCAGTGAGCCATGATCACACCACTGCGCTCCAGCCTGGGCAACACAGCAAGAAAAATAGATTGACAGTGTCAATGTAGAAGTCACTGGATTTGCTAACCAAGAAGTCATTGGTGGCCTGTGCAGTTCAGTGGAATGACACCTGTGCTCTGGTGTCAGTGGAATGACAGTGGAAAGTTCAGTGGAATGACAACTGGTCTCGGGGGACTTAGGCATGATTGTGGAGCAAACAGCCTCTTGATAACACAGAAGTAAAAAAGCAACTGCTGCCTGAGGAGGGAGGGTCCGGAGGGAGACTGGAGAATGGCCACCGGCGGTGAAGACAAACACGTGGAGAGGCTGAAACTCCAGGAGGGAAAGGGAAAGACCCTCAGAAACTGCTGCCCAAACTTCCAGCAAGACCAAGACAGTTCCACTGACACCACGGTGAGGGGAAAGCAGCAATCAGTCAGAAATGACTAGAAAGGAGATGAGTTCATTCCCAGTAGTTTTCTCAGCTCCCATCTGAGAGGTCTCCACATGAAGAGGGAGAAGAGGGATTGCAAGGACTAAAAGCTGCAGGGGATCTGGTAACGAGATGACCAGAAGTAAGATCAGCAACGACATTCACAACCGCTCCCTGAAAAACCCCAACTCGAGGTCGAACCACCAGGCAAGTTCCCTGTCCTACATCCAAGGAGCTGAGCACTGCTGTGGTCACAGCAGGCCCCCACACACTGCACACTCCAGTCTGGGGTATTGGGGGAGTTAAGGGGGTCAGGGTACAAACATTCCCCACTGGCTTCAGAACCAAGCCTTTTTTTTCCTTTTCTTTTTTGTTGAAATGGAGTCTTGCTCTGTTGCCCAGGCTGGAGTGCAGTGGTGTGATCTTGGCTCACTACAACCTCCACCTCCCAGGTTCAAGGGATTCTCCTGCCTCAGCCTCCTGAGTAGCTGCGATTAGAGGAACGCACCACCACGCCCAGCTAATTTTTTTTTTTTTTTTCTCAGTACAGACAGGGTTTCACCATGTTGGTCAGGATAGTCTCTATCTCCTGACCTTGTGATCCGCCACCGTGGCCTCCCAAAGTGCTGGGATTATAGGCATGAGCCACTGCGCCCAGCCTAACCAAGCCTCTTTCATTGTGTCTACTTTCTCCCCTTGCTTCTCAACTCCCCACACCCTAGCTCTTGCCCAAGTGATCACCAAAACTGTTCTTGCTTCAAGGGCCTGGTGTCCTCCACACATAGTGGCTGGTCCTCGGTCCTACTCCATCCTGTTGGTGACATGTGACACTGCTGATCATTCCCTCCTTGAAACTGCCTGCCCTTAGGGCTTCCATGACACCTTTCTCAATTCTTTTCTGATCCTTCCAACTCTCCCTTCTTCATCTCTTTCTGGATTTTCTCTTCTCCCACAAGGCTCTGGCACGCTCATGGTGCTGTCTTTCATCCTCTGACCCTCCTACTGACGTCCTCACCCAGGTCTCACAATCTCAGCTACCACTACAGGCTGTAGCCAAGAAGTCCGTGCTTTCTGGAGACAGAGAGAGGAGAAGGACCAGAGAGTAGCAGACCAGAGGTGGGGACGGGCAGTGGGGTGAGAGAGGTGGGGGGAAGTTTGCATGGTTAATGGGTATGAAAAAATAGAATGAATAAGATCTAGTATTTGATAGCCCAACAGGGTGACTATGGTCAACAATAATTTAATTATACATTTAAAAACAACTACAAGAGTATAAATGGATGTTTATCAGAAAAGGATAAATGCTTGAGCTGATGGCTACCCCATTTACCCTACTGCGATTATTGCACATTGTATGTCTATTGAAATATCCCATATACCGGCTTGGTGCAGTGGCTCACACCTGTAATCCCAGCACTTTGGGAGGCCGAGGCAGGAGGCTCACGAGGTCAGGAGTTCAAGACCAGCCTGGCCAACATGGTGAAAGCCCGTCTCTACTAAAAATACAAAAAATTAGCTGGGCGCGGTGGCCAGCACCTGTAATCCCAGCTATTCGGGAGGCTGAGGCAGGAGAATCGCTTGAACTTGGAAGGCAGAGGTTGCAGTGAGCCAAGATCGTGCCACTGCATCCAGCCTGGGTGACAGAGTGAGAATCCATCTCAAAAAAAAAAGATACTCCTCCCCTCCTCACCATTTCTACAGCCCACTCCAACCTCTTGGTTAGAGGACAATGACCTTCATCTTCAGTGGGCTGCCACCTTTTCAATCTATCTACACTCATACAAATAAAGTCTCTTTTAAAAGTCTCTTTTAAAAGAAACATGGTCATCTCATTATCCTGCTTGTAATCCTCCCACTGTCCTCACAGGTTGTGGTCTGAACTTGAATTTCCTTAGTTCAGCCCCCAGAACCCTCTGAAATCTGGTCGTTGCCAGTCTCTATAGCTTTGTATGGCCCTACTTTGCACTCACATCCCAACTGACCCAAACTGCAAACACCCTACAGAAAAGCACGAGGCTACTTCCTGATCTCAGGCCTTACTTGGCACATGGTGTTTGCTGACACTTCGGCGTCTCTGCACCGTGTCCCTACCATAGCACTTCCACTGTGTTCATCTTTGTGTCCCCAACAACCGAGACAAAGCTACCATGAGGTAAACGTAATCTGAAGCATATGTAAGAGAAAGAGCTAGGGAAGCCCCGACTTGCAGAAGTTCATGGGAGAGAAGGGGAAAACTCTGAGGAGATACGGGGCAGGACTCCATGCTCTGAAAGCAGCCAGGGTACCAGGACTCCAGACACTAAGGAAACCGACAACTCATCCATCGACTCTGAGCTTTGCTGGTCCCAGAGGAACACATTCCAAATATAGTGTCCACTCCCAAGAATAATCTGTGCCCAGAAGAGTCCCTTTTAGGGATGCAAAGTTATTTACTACCTTACCTAAGCTGGGTCTTGAAGGCAAGTCCTCTTGCTCCATTCCTGGAAGACCTAATCCCAACCCTAAGACAGAGCTGTATACCTTAGCGAGGAGATGTCAGCATGAGAGCTGGGGCTACAAGCCAGGCTGCAGTTCTTTGAGAAACAGATGCCTGAAGAAAAAGCTAAAATGATTAAAGAGTCAAATGCTTCAGAGGAAGTAACACGCTGTAGAAAAAAATGACACAGAGCCGGGCGCAGGGGCTCACACCTGTAATCCCAGCATTTAGGGAGGCCAAGGCGGGTGGATTTCCTGAGGTCAGGAGTTCAGGACTAGCCTGGCCAACATGGTGAAACCTCGTCTCTACTAAAAAATACAAAAATTAGCCAGGCATGGTGGCAGGCGCCTGTAATCCCAGCTACTCAGGAGGCTGAGACAGGAAAATCGGTTAAACACGGGAGGCAGAGGTGGCAGTGAGCCGATATCACGCCATTGCACTCCAGCCTGGGTGACAAGAGTGAAATTCCGTCTCAAAAAAAAAAAGAAAGAAAGAAAGAAAAAATGACACGGAACATCGTATCACCGTGACTTGCAGTTGAGTCCCAACACTATTGTTTTGCTGAATAAGGTTATAAAGTCAAACAAAACATCATTCCTACCCTACCCGCAAGGTCTCTGGTAGTGGAGGTATTTAAGCAAGTTAATAGAGCCCCAGCTTGCACTAATAGAATCAGACTTGTTAAGGGCTGTTATCTTGAATCTCCTCTCCCTGAGAGAATGGTAGAAACATTCTGTTGAGGATATTCAAACACCAGGATTAAGGATGCTTCAGCAGTTCCTGTTGTAAGTGTAATGTCTTAAGCTGCAACAGCTGGCACACGATGGTCCAGGTCTTCATGACTTTGGTCAAGCAGCCCCCTGGGTCATGGGACACTGAGGCTGTTTGAATTGCAAGAGCTGCAAGTTCCTAGAGGAGGAGCCAGGCCCAGCCGCAGGGAAGAAGCCTGCCGCTCTGTCTACTGGCTATTGGACAACAACACTGCCTGTAGCGTTTGCTCTTGGCGGAGTCACAGAACCAAGCAATTAATGAAAGGGTTGAGGTTAAAAGGTTTAGAAAGCCTTTTAAAAAGATTTTTAAAAATCTTCAACTTTAGGATCACTAGTGGAAAAAAGGGAGTTAAAATTAATTTTAACTAATCCTTCTTTAATATTAAAATCTGTTTTAAATTTATATAGATTATGGCCAATCATGAATTGGCTTGCAAGACAATGCCTATTTGTAGGTTTTTTTTGAACAATATTTGTCCATATTTATAGTGGAAAAGATGTTGGGCTTAGGAAGCAATACATCAGCCCAGACAAAGAGCTGAAAAGAGGCCTTACAAATCAACTGTTAGCACTGCTGCTATAGGAGAAGATGAAGGAAGCCCACAAAAGCCTTTCTATCTCCACAGATTACAGTGAAAAACTTCCAGACAGCTGGGTGCGGTGACTCAAGCCTGTAATCCCAGTACTTTGGGAGGCTGAGGCGGAGGATCATCTGAGGTCACGAGATTGAGATCAGCCTGGTCAACATGGCAAAACCCCATCTCTACTAAAAATACAAAAATTAGCTGGGTGTGGTGGTGTGTGCCTGTAATCCCAGCTACTCAGGAGGCTCAGGTGTGAGAACTGCTTGAACTTGGGAGGCACAAGTTGCAGTGAGCCAGGACTGTGCCACTGCACTCCAGTCTAGGCAATGGAGCGAGACTCCATCTTAAAAAAAAAAAAAAATCTCCGGACAAAATATACAAAAATACACCTGAGGACTCCGAAAAGCAAACAAAAGCAGGTGGTCTGGGAGGGAAACAACACCTGAGAACCATTTTGGGGTAGAGGATGGATGTAAGTTTCATGGGGCTTTTTCCCTCTTTTCTCTCAGGGCCTCAATCCTGGTGCAGCTGTGGTGGCCCCACAGGCAGCTCCAACTCCAGGAGAAATCCAATCTTTCCGGCCAGGAGACTGAGAAAGGCTGGAGACCCAGGAGGAGGGCAGTCCCCCAGGCGGGGACTAGCAGCAGGAAGGGAGCCCTTGCTGTCCAGAGTGCCTAAGAGTCCTTTTTCCTTTTCTACTTTCTCTGCTCTGCTCCAAGGAAGCTCTAGTAACAACTACACACAGGCAGGCAGGTAAACCTTTGAGAGAAACTTGGAGCCTGTGGCTAGAGGACCCAAAAGGGGGTCTCATGTGGGCCAGAGAGTAGGAGTGAGGGAGTCCCAGAGAGGAGAGCTAGAGAAGGGGACTCCAAATTTGAATTTCAATCAACACAAATCCTAGGTTCATCTGAGCTATTTACATGCAGAACAGCACCAAAACAGCAAGCATGGAACAGACCCAGCACAGCAAAGACCCCAGGTGAGAAGGGAGCGAGTTACACCACCAGTCCAGCCCCATATGCAAAGACCCAGAGTGGGTTTCAAAACAAAATGACACTGAAATCCTTGCCCCAGAAGGCAAGACCAACTTGAAGTCTGAAGCTAATTGGGTTAACAGCCTCCTAAAACACAAACCAGAGGCTTTTAACAGGACCCAGAGTCCAAACAATATAATACTCAAATGCCCAGGATACAATCTACAATTACCCAGACCAGGAAAATACGACTCATTCTCCAGGGAAAAGATAATCAACAGGTGCCAAGACCATGATGACCCAGATGTTAAAGTTATCAAGAATTTAGCTACTATAACAATGGGGGGTAAAAGTAGACATTCCTGAAATGAATGGAATAATACAAGTTCTCAGGAAAGAACAGAAAGTGTAAAAAATAACCAAATGGAAACTTTAGAACTGAAAAATACCTGAAATGAAAAATTCACTGGTAGGCTTGATAATGGAAGATGCCAGAACAATCTCTGCGTATATAGATAGATCAACAGAAATTATCCCATTAGACTTTGAAGCTGCAGTGAGCCTGATAGCACAACCGCACTTCAGCTTGGGCAACAAAGTGAAACCTTGTCTCTATTAAAAAAGAGACAGGAGGCCGGGCGCGGTGGCTCATGCCTGTAATCCCAACACTTTGGGTGGCCGAGGCAGGCGGATCACGAGGTCAGCAGATCGAGACCATCCTGGCTAACACAGTGAAACCCCGTCTCTACTGAAAAAAAAAAAAAAAAAAATAGCTGGGTGTGGTGGTGGGCACCTAGAGTCCCAGCTACTTGGGAGGCTGAGGTAGGAGAATGGCGTGAACCCGGGTGGCAGAGCTTACAATGAGCCAAGATCATGCCATGGCACTCCAGCCTGGGTGATAGAGCGAGACTCTGTCTCAAAAAGAAAAAAAAAAAAGAGAGAGACAGGAAAAGAAAAAGAGAGAAATTAATTATTCCATTTGAACTACAAATTGTTTTAGAAAGAAACAGAGCCTCAGAGACCTGTACAGCAGCATCAGAGGTCTACCAGTTGTGTTTCTATAGTTCAAGAAAAGGAGGATAAAGAGATCGAGATTGGGACATAAAAAATATTTCAAGAATAGTTGAAAACTTCATAAATTTAGTAAGACACATAAATTTACATAATCAAGGAGCTCAGTTAAGATAAACTGTGGGAAAAAAGCTGAAATATATCATTATCAAATTATTGAGGACCAAAGACTTGAATAATCTTTTTTAAAATTTAATTTTATTAAAAAAAATTTTTTTAGGCGAATGAAGTGAAGCAGTCGGAGTAAAGACAGGATTTAAAAAATCTTAAAAGCAGCCACAGGAAAAGGACACATTAGGCTTAGGGTGATAGCAGATTTTTTTAAAGTTTTTTTAAAATTAATTATTTTTTAAAAAATAGAGATGGGGTCTCGCTATGCTGCCCAGACTGGTCTCAAACTCCTGGCCTCAAGTGATCCTCCTGCCTTGGCCTCCCAAAGTGCTGGGATGACAGCAATGATCCACTGCACCTAGCCTGATCATAGACTACTAATCAGAAACTGAAACAGCCAGAAGTCACTGAAATGACATCTTTAAAGTTCTGAAGGAAAAGTCCAATCAACCCGGTGAAATTATCCTTCAGGAATGAAAGAAAATAATAACATTCTCAGCTAAATGAAAATAAGAGAATTTGTACCCAGCAGACCTATTCTCAGAAAAGTGCCAAAGGAAATTCTTCTGGGTGAAGTAAATGTAAAAAGGACACAGGGAACTTCAAGACTAGAGAGCAAAAAAAAAAAAACAATGACACTGGGTAGACATAAAAGACTATTTCTGTTCTCTTAAGTTCTTTAAAATATGTAAGAATACAGAAAGTAAATGTTAAAACACTACTAATAGGCCAGGCGCGGTGGCTCACACCTGTAATCCCAGCACTTTGGAAGGCCGAGGCGGGCGCATCACGAGGTCAGGAGATCGAGACCATCCTGGCTAACATGGTGAAACCCCATCTCTACTAAAAATACAAAATATTAGCCTGGCGTGGTGGCGGGCGCGTGTAGTTCCAGCTACTCGGGAGGCTGAGGCAAGTGAATAGCATGAACCCGAGAGGCAGAGCTTGCAGTGAGCTGAGATCGTGGCACTGCACTGCAGCCTGGGTGACAGAGCCAGACTCTGTCTCAAAAGAAACAAAAACAAACAAAAAAAACACACTAATAATATGTAGATTATATGTTTCAATGTATGTAGATTATATGTTATAAATACAACAACCGTAACACAAAAAGAAGATAAAGAGACCTGTATACACTTACTAACTGGTCAAACACTAACTCTGGACTATAAATGGTCAAGCATGCACATTATTATCCTTACAGTAACTACTAAAAATAAAAATAAACAAAAAGATACAGCCAAGAGACTACAAATCTTTTTAGATTTATAGATACAGAAAAAGCAAGTGACAACATTCAACATCCAATCTCAGCAATTTGAACTTTGTAAACCTGTTAAAGGACATCCATGGAAAATGTAAACTAGCATCATACTTAATGGTGAAGAACTGTTTCCCTTGAGATCCGGGACAAGCTGAGGATGTCTGCTCTCACCACTCCTACTCAACACCGTCCTGTAGGCCTCTGCTGGGGCAATGAAATAAGAAAAAGAAACGGCATACAGATGAGAAAGAAAGAAAACTCTGTTTGCAAATACCATGACTGTCGGCATAGAAAATCCTAAAGAATAAAAGTTTCTGGAATTAATAAGTGGATTTAGCAAGGCTGGAGGGCATAAGATCAATATAAAGTCAGCTGTATTTCTGTATCAGCAATCAACAACTGGAAATAAGCACCATTTACAATAGCACCCAAAATTATAAAATAGGCCGAGGCGGGCCGATCACGAGGTCAGGAGATCGAGACCATCCTGGCTAACACGGTGAAACCCCGTCTCTACTAAAAGATACAAAAAATTAGCCGGGCATGGTGGCAGACGCCTGTAGTCCCAGCTACTCGGGAGGCTGAGGCAGGAGAATGGCGTGAGCCCAGGAGGCGGAGCTTGCAGTGAACCGAGATCGCGCCACTGCACTCCAGCCTGGGTGACAGAGCAAGACTCCATCTCAAAAAAAACAAAACAAAAAAAATGTGTGCAGAACCGGCCAGGTGCGGTGGCTCACGCCTGTAATCCTAGCACTTCGGGAGGCCAAGGCAAGCGGATCACAAGGTCAAGAGATCGAGACCACAGTGGAACACTGTCTCTCCTAAAAATACAAAAAATTAACCGGGTACAGTGGCGGTTGCCTGTAGTCCCAGCTACTCGTGAGGCTGAGGCAGGAGAATGGCGTGAAGCCAGGAGGCGGAAGTTGCAGTGAGCAGAGATCGTGCCACTGCACTCCAGCCTGGGCGACTCCATCTCAAAAACAAAAACAAACAAACAAAAATCTCAATGGCATTTTTCTCATAAATAGGAAAATCCGTCCTAAAATTCATATGAAATCCGAGGAGACCCCAAATAGCTAAAACAGTTTTGAAAAAGAATAAAGTCTGAGTAGTCAAACTTCCTGATTTCAAAACTTCTTGTAAAGCTATAGCAATCAAAATAGTGTAGTATTAGCAGAGAAACAGATATACAGACCAACAGAGTAGAGAACCCAGAAAGAAAACACTTGCATGTATGGTCAAATGATTTTGACAAGGAGACCAAGACCCATTCAATAAAGAAGAAATCATCTTTTCAGCAAATGGTACTAGAAAAACTGGATATCCACATGCAAAGGAAGAAGGTGGATTCTTACCTTATAGTACATACAAAAATGAACTGAAAATGGATCAATATTTGCAGTGATAAATATGCTAATTACCTTAATTTGAGCATTAAACGTTATATACATATCAAAACACGACTTTACACACCAGAAATATGCACAAATTATTACATCAATTAATTTTTTTTTGAGACGAGTCTCGCTCTGTCGCCCAGACTGCAGTGCAGTGGCAAGATCTTAGCTCACTGCAACCTCCGCCTCCCAAGTTCAAGCGATTCTCCTGCCTCAGCCTCACAAGTTGCTGGGATTACAGGCATGTGCCACCACGCCCGGCTAATTTTGTATTTTTAGTAGAGATGGGGCTTCTCCATGTTGGCCAGGATGGTCTTGAACTCCCTACCTCAGGTAATCCGCCCACCTCCACCTCCCAAAGTGCTGGGATTACAGGCATGAGCCACTGCGCCGACCTAAAATTTTTTTTTTCTTTTTGAGACGGAGTCTCGCTCTGTCTCCCAGGCTGGAGTGCAGTGACCGGATCTTGGTTCACTGCAAGCTCCGCCTCCCGGGTTTACGCCATTCTCCTGCCTCGCCTCCCCAGTAGCTGGGACTACAGGCACCCGACACCTCGCCCGGCTCGTTTTTTGTATTTTTTAGTAGAGACGGGGTTTCACTGTGTTAGCCAGGATGGTCTCGATCTCCTGACCTCGTGATCCGCCCGTCTTGGCCTCCCAAAGTGCTGGGATTACAGGCTTGAGCCACCGCACCCGGCCAAAATTTTTTAATTTAAAAAAATTTTTTTAAAATTTTAAACAAAGGATCAAAGACTTAAACATAAGACAAACTATAAAGCTCTTAGAAAAAGCATAAGGAAAAAGCTTCATGACATTGAAATTTTTTTTTTTGAGACAGAGTCTCATCCAGTTGCCTAGGCTGGAGTGCAGCGTCACAATCTTGGTTCACTGCAACCTCCGCCTCCCGGGTTCAAGCGATTCTCCTGCCTCAGCCTCCCAAGTAGCTGGAACTACAGGCATGCGCTACCATACCCAGCTAATTTTTTTGTATTTTTAGTAGAGGCGGGGTTTCACTGTGTTAGCCAGGATGATCTCGATCTCCTGACCTAGTGATCCACCCGCCTCGGCCTCCCAAAGTGCTGGGATCACAGGCGTGAGCCACCGCACCCAGCCTAATTTTTGTATTTTTAGTAGAGACGGGGCTCCTCCACGTTGGCCATGCTGGTCTCGACCTCAGGTGATCCGCGCCTCAGCCTCCCAAAGTGCTGGGATTAGGGCGTGAGCCACCCTGCCAGGGCATGACATTGAATTTGATAATGATTTCTTGGATCTCTGATACCAAATGCACAGGTAACAAAAGAAAAGAGACAAACTGGACTTCATTTAAAAACTTTATGCATCACAGGACTCACCAACATCACAGGACTCACCAACAGAGTAAAAAGACAACTCACAGAATGGGAGAAAATATTTGCAAATCATATATCTACCAAAGGATTAATATCCAGAATATATATAAAATTCCTAAAACCAAACAAAAAAATCTCATTCAAATATGTGAAAAGGATGAGGTGTGGTGGCTCACACCTGTAATCCCTTTGGAAAGCTGAGGCAGGCAACCCAGGAGTTTGAGGCCACCCGGGTAACACAAAGAAACTCTGACTCCACAAAAAATACAAAAATTAAGTGGGCATGGTGGTGGCATGCCCGTAGTCCCAGCTACTCGGGAGGCTCACCTGCGTCTGGGAAGGTGAAGGCTGCAGTGAGCCAAGATAGTACTACTGCACTTCAACCTAGGCATCAGACTGGGACCCTGTCTCACCAAAAAAAAAAAAAAAAAAAGAGAGAGAGAGAGAGAAAATGACTGGAATAGATATTCTTCAAAGAAGACATACAAATAGCTAATAAGCACATAAAACCATGCTCGGCATCACTTATCATTACAGAAATGCAAAATAAAACCAGAATGAGAGACGACTTCACATTTCATAGATGCCAGACGGAGGGAGGGAAGAAGGAAGGAAATAAATTGGCAGGGATGTGGAGAAGTTGCAACTCTGGTGCACTGCTGATAGGAATGTAAAATGCTGTAGCCAATAGAAAAAAATAGTATGGTGGTTCCTCAAAAAAGTTAAAAACAAAACTACCATATGATGTATCAATTTCACTTCTGGGTACCCAAAGAACTGAAAGCAGGGCTCACAGAGATATTTGAACCCCCCATGCTCATAACAGCATTATTCACAACAGCCAAAAGATGGAAGCAAGTATATGTCAATGGATGTTAGAAAAACAAACTGTGGGCTGGGCGTGGTGGCTCACACCTGTAATCCCAGCACTTTGGGAGGCCAACGTGAATGGATCAATTGAGGTCAGGAGTTCCAAAACCAGCCTATCATGGTGAAACCCCATCTCTACTAAAAAACACAAAAAAATTAGCCAGGCTTGGTGGTGCTTACCTGTAATCCTAGCTACTCAGGAGGCTGAGGCAGGAGAATCACTTGAACCTGGGATGGGGAGATTGCAGTGAGCTGAGATGGCGCCATTGCACTCCAGCCTGGGCAGCAGAGTGAGACTCCATCTCAAAAAAAAAAAAGAAAGAAAGAAAGAAAAACAAAATGTGATTTACATATAAAATGGAATATTATTCACCCTTACAAAGAAAAAAAATTTCTCATACATCTTTTTTTTCTTGTTTTGTTTTTGTTTTTTTCTTTGAGATGAAGTCTTGCTCTTGTATCCCAGGCAGGAGTGCAATGGTGCCATCTTGGCTCACTGCAACCTCCACTTCCCAGGTTCAAGCGATTCTCCTGCCTCAGCCTCCTGAGTAGCTGGGATTACAGGTGCCTGCCACCACAGCCAGCTAATTTTTTTTTTGTATTTTTAGTACAGACCAGGTTTCACCATGTTGGACAGGCTGGTCTCAAACTCCTGACCTCAGGTGATCCATCCACCTCAGCCTCCCAAAGTGCTGGGATTACAGGCGTGAGCCACTGCACCTGGCCCTTTTTTTTTGAGATGGAGTTTTGCTCTTGTTGCCCAGGCTGGAGTGCAATGGCACGATCCCAGCTCTGCCTCCCAGGTTCAAGCAATTCTCCTGCCTCAGCCTCCCGAGTAGCTGGGATTACAAGCATGCGCCACCACACCTGGCTAATTTTGTCAGGCTGGTCTCGAACTCCTGACCTCAAGTGATCCACCCACCTCGGCCTCTCAAAGTACTGGGATTATAGGTGTGAGCCACCGTGCCCGGGCAAAAACATTACGCTAAGTGATATAAGGACAAATACTGTATGATTACATTTACATGCAATACTTAAGAGTAGTCAAATTCATGAAGACAGAAAATAGAATGGTGGTTGCCAGGGGCTAGGAGGAAGGGAGAACGGGGAATTTATTGATTACTGGGCACAGAGTTTCAGTTTTGCAAGATAAAATGTTCTGTGGATAGATGGCAGTGATTGTACAATGTGAATGTACTTAATGCCACTGAACTGCACACTTCAATTGTTAAAACGATTTTAAAAATTAAACATTCAGATATGATTTAAAAAAAAACACTGTATGGTTCCACTTGTATGAGGGAGTCAAACTCATAGAAACAAAAAGCAGAATAGTGGCTGCCAAGGACAGGAGGAGGAGCAGTGCGGAATTGTTTAAGGGATACAGAATTTCAGTTTTGCAAACCGAAAAGGTCTGCATATTGGTTGCAACAATTGAACTGTACACTTAGAAATGGTTAAAATGGTAATTTTTTTGAGACAGAGTCTTGCTCTATCGCCCAGGCTGGAGTGCAGTAGCGTGATCTTGGCTCACTGCAACCTCCCAGGTTTGAGCGATTCTCCTACCTCAGTCTCCAAAGTAGCTGGGATTAGAGGTAACCGCCACCGCGCTTGGCTAATTTTTTATTTTCAGTAGAGATGAGGTTTCATCATGTTGGTCAGGCTGGTCTTGAACTCCTGGCCTCAAGTGATCCGCCTGCCTCAGTCTCCCAAAGCACTGGGATTACAGCTGTGAGCTACCGCACCTGGCCTAAAATGGTAAATTTTGTTATGTGTGTTTATTTATATATTTTTTGAAATGGAGTTTCACTGTTGTTGCCCAGGCTGGAGTGCAATAGCGCGATCTCAGCTCACTGCAACCTCTGCCTTTCAGGTTTAAGCGATTCTCCTCCCAGTCTCCCAAGTAGCTGGGATTACAGGCATGTGCCACCACACCCAGCTAATTTTGTATTTCTAGTAGAGACAGGGTTTCTCCATGTTAGGCAGGCTGGTCTTGAACTCCCAACCTCAGGTGACCCAGCTGCTTCGGGCTCCCAAAGTTCTGGAATTACAGGCATGAGTCACTGCACCCAGCCATGTTATGTGTATTTTACTACAGTTTTTAAAAAGTGTTATACATGAATACAGAAAATACACATGGAAGATTTACACACACACACACGGAATTTGTTTTGTCTTCAGAGTTCTCTTGGAGAAGGAGTGGGAGAAGCGCATTTAGTTCACTGATGGTACCACCTGTGTGCCTGATGTAACACCAAATGGTTCCCCCAAAAGAAAATTACTGATTATCCTAAGTGAAATGACAAAAGCTTTTGAAATTTATCAGCTCTAGAACTGAATCTAAAAAACGTGGGCTATTTTTCTTCTCCTGTAAACTACTGATATATGACGTTTTCCATTTTAATAGGTTGAACTCATTCCAAACCAAGAAAAGGAATTGGACACTACAAGAACTCACAGAATACGATCAAGCCACTTTTGCCTCAAGCAAACACAAACATCAAAGGACTTCATTGATCAACTTTATAAAAAATACTTTAACTTGTAAACCCTACTTTTCATCCAATTTGGTCTGAATTCTGGGAGTGGGGGTGATGCGATAGGTCATACAAACTGGGACTCCAAGAAAAGATTTTTAAAACCCCATTAACTTTTGTTCCTTACTCGAGAAGGGTCCCTATGTCTAACTTTCAGTTGTTTCATCTACAATACTATCATCCTCCTTTAAATCCAAACCCAGCTGAATATCAATACACGGTTGCTACGAATGTAGCAACTATCATTTCACCATGTGTCACTCTCTTCCTACTTAAGAGATTTACTTACTTGGTCAACTTGTGGCTTTTCATTGCTGTGAGAAATTCTCTGACAGTCTCAGGACTCTGGTGTCTGCATGGTGATTTTGATAAGTATTTTAATGTCTGGGAAAAAAAAAAAAAGAAAAAAAGCCAAGCATAAGACAAAGAACCCTGAATGAGAAAAAAGGAAACGCAACGGCTATAATTAAAATTCTAAAATTTTGTTTTAAAAATCCTGTACAGGCCAGGTGCAGTGGCTCACACCTGTAATCCCAGCACTTTGGGAGGCCAAGGTGGCCAGATCACCTGAGGTCAGGAGTTCGAGACCAGCCTGACCAACATGGTGAAACGCCATCTCTACTAAAAATACAAAAAATTAGCTGGGTGTGGTGGTGCATGCCTGTAATCCCAGCTACTAGGGAGGCTGAGGCAAGAGAAACACTTGAACCCGGAAGACAGAGGTTGCAGTGAGCCGAGATTGCACCACAGCACTCCAGCCTGGGCGACAGAGTCTGAGACTCTGTCTCAAAAAAAAAAAGGAAAGAAAAGAAAATAAAATCCTATATAAAACAAAGAGGCATTCAGGAGAACCAATCTTCATGTAATTGGAATTCCTGAAAGAGAAAATCAGTAGCTAGAACAAGAAGAATAATTAATGAAATTTTAGAAGAAAATTTTTCCGATTTCAAAAAAAAAAACTCAATCTGACAATTGTGCTATCATATTTTAAACAATTTTTTTAAAGAGGGGGAACCCAAAGAATAAAATAAATTGCCATGAGTCTACATGGATATATATGAGTGAATAAAATCATGGGTAGAAAGATACAACTTTTACTTTTTTTTTTTTTTTGAGACAGAGTCTCAGAGTCTCGCTCTGTTGCCCAGGCTGGAGTACAGTGGTGTGATCTCCGCTCACTGCAAGCTCCACCTCCTGGGTTGACGCCATTCTCCTGCCTCAGCCTCCCCAGTAGCTGGGACTACAGGCACCTGCCACCATGCCTGGCTAATTTTTTTGTATTTTTAGTAGAGACGGGGTTTCACCCTGTTAACCAGGATGGTCTCAATCTCCTGACCTTGTGATCTGCCCGCCTAGGCCTCCCAAAGTGCTGAGATTACAGGCATGAGCCACTGTGCCCAGCCAGAAGAGACAACTTTTTCTCATGGAAGAATTCTATCTCATATGAGCTGGGTGCAGTGGTGCACACCTGTAATTCCAGCACTATGGGAGGTCAGGGCAGGAAGATCACTTGAGCCCAGGAGTTTGAGACCAGCCTGAACAACACAGTAAAATCTTGCCTCTTAAAATAAAAAAAAAATTGTATCTAATAAGCATAGAAGGAATGAGAACAATTTTAAAATCACTCTCAGGCAACTGTACCATAGTCATAATTACTGCAGGAAAGATCCACCAATGAATGCTAAAATTGATGGTTAAAAGCTTAAGGAAGGGTAGGCTGTTTTCCTAGCCTCAAAGCATCTCCCACAAAATATTTTTTAATTACTGTGGTGGTTTTAACACATATACACAAATTCTTTGATATCCCTCCCTTTAAGAGGTGAAGCTTAATCTCCCCCTTCCCCTTGAATATGGGCTGAACTTGGTGAATCCTTTCTAACATAATATTGAAATGAAGAAACAGTAGCTTTACAGTGGAGAAACCGGGCAGATACCATCTTAACCAAATGACCAAAGTTAACAATATCAGCCATAAGAAACATCGACATCAGCCAGGCGTGGTGGCTCACGCCTGTAATCCCAGTACTTTGGGAGGCAGAGGCAGGCAGATCACAAGGTCAGGAGACTGAGACCATCCTGGCTAACACGGTGAAACCCCGTTTCTACTAAAAAAATACAAAAAATTAGCTGGGCATGGTGGCGAGCACTTGTAGTCCCAGCTACTTGGGAAGCTGAGGCAGGAAAATGGCGTGAACCCAGGAGGCGAAGGTTGCAGTGAGCCGAAATTGCGCCACTGCACTCCAGCCTGGGCAACAGAGTGAGACTCCGTCCGCCCCCCCGAAAAAAAAGAAACATCAATATCATGTACCCTGAGATACCATGACATGAGAAGGGGAGATCACCTCTGTGGTACTCTTCCTCAAAAGCCATAGGTTCTGGGTAATCATAAGAAAATATCGGACAATCACAAATCAAGGGATGTTCTATAAAATACTTGACCAGCCCTTCACAAGTGTCAAGGAAGACAAAGGAAGAGTAAGGACACAGAACAAATGACATGATGGGGACATGTTAACTAAATACAAAATGGTATCCTCAACTGAACCCTGGAACCCAGAAGATAGCAGTGGGAAAACAGGGTATTCAAATAAAATTTTAGCTTAGTTTATTTAATAGTATGTACCACTGTTAATTTCTTGGTTTTGATCACTGTAACATGGTTATGTAAGATGTTAACATCAGAGAAAACTATGGGAAGGGTACACGAGAACTCCCAGCACTGTCTCTACAACTTTTATGTAAGAGAAAAATGGCTGGGTGCGGTGGCTCACACCTATAATTCGAGAACTTTGGGAGCCCGAGATTAGTGGATCACCTGAGGTCAGGAGTTCGATACCAGTCTGACCAACACGGAGAAACCCCTTCTCTACTAAAAATACAAAATTAGCCAGGCAAGGTCGTGCATGCCTGTAATCCCAGCTACTCAGGAGTCTGAGGCAGGACAATCGCTTAAACCTGGGAGGCAGAGGCTGTGGTGAGCCGAGATCACACCATTGCATTCCAGCCTGGGCAACAAGAGCGAGACTCCATCTCCAAAAAAAAAGAAAAATGATTTCAAAATAAAGGTTTTATTTTTTTTTTAATTGATTCGCAATGGTCTGATATTTTCTCATGATTACACAGAATTTGTGGCTTTTGAGGAAGAATACAGATATAATTTGGGAGGAATTATAATTACATATTTTGGGAGGAATCTGAAACTTTATAAAATAAACAATAGCCTTAAGAGTCTAAGTCCCCACCACTTTGGAAAGATGCGGTGATAAGATAGCTTGAGCCCAAGGGTTTGAGACCACCCTGGACAACAACAAAAAAATTAGCCAGGCATGACGGTGCTTGCCCATAGTCCCAGCTACTTGGGAAGCTGAGCTGGGAGCACCACTTGAGCCTAGGAGGTTGAAGCTGCAGTGAGCTGTGATCCCCTTTCAAGGAGAAGTGAGGGCAATGTTTTACACTATTCCTTCTAATTCTGTAGCTGGCTAAACTCTACACTTGACCAAACTCCTCCCACTTTTATAAACAGAATAAAAATCAGGTTACAGTAAAACTATTCAGATCAGATAAAAGGCGATCTTGATTTTGGCAGCCAGTCATCAGCAGAATAAACCCCCCTCCCTCAGTGGTACTTTAGGTAGGTCTGCCAGAAGCCCAGGCTTACTTCATAGGTGATAGTGTTCAAGTTCTGTTGTCCAGAGCTGTGTTTATTCTTTCCACTTTCTTTACGCTGTTCTTTCAGATCAGTTAGTAAATGAAACACCTAGGAGGAGATACAAAAAAGATGTTTATGAATAAATTTGAGAAATATATCTATCCAAGGTCAGTGGTTTTGAAGGATAAACAGGAAAGTGTAGTACTTCCTTTTACCCGCCCATTACGCAGCTTCCAACTCTTGGATTTGAGCAAATATGAGTCCCAGAGGCAGATGACATAAAAAAAAAAATGCTCTTTTATATAAGCCAAATAATCGAAGTTCATTAATTTACTTAAAATTAAAATTAAATTACCTAAAATATTTCAAATATGGCCGGGCGCGGTGGCTCACGCCTGTAATCCCAGCACTTTGGGAGGCTGAGGCGGGCCTCGTCAGGACTGAGGTCAGGAGATCAACACCATCCTAGCTAACATGGTGAAACCCTGTGTCTACTAAAAATACAAAAAATTAGCCAGGCCTGGTGGCGGGCACCTGTAGTCCCAGCTACTCGGGAGGCTGAGGCAGGAGAATGGCATGAACCCAGGAGGCAGAGGTTGCAGTGAGCTGAGATCGCGCCACTGCACTCCAATCTGGGCGACAGAGCAAGACTCCGTCACAAAAAAAAAAAAAAAAAAAAATTCAAATATTTCTGATCAATATACACATCACTAATCTCTTCTGATCTCAAAAATAGACTATTTGAAAGCAAATTTTCTTAAAACAAATATTTTGTTAAAAAAGAATTCTGCTTCTTTAGTATAAAAATCTAACATAGGCCGGGCACAGTGGCTTACACCTTTAATCCCAGCACTTTGGGAGGCCAAGGCAGGCAGATCACGAGGTCAGGAGATCGAGACCATCCTGGCTAACACAGGGAAACCCCGTCTCTACTAAAAATACAAAAAAAAATTAGCCGGGCGCGATGGCGGGCACCTGTAGTCCCAGCTACTTGGGAGGCTGAGGCAGGAGAATGGCGTGAACCCAGGAGGCAGAGCTTGCAGTGAGCCGAGATCATGCCACTGAACTCCAGCCTGGGCGACAGAGTGAGATTCCATCTCAAAAAAATCTAACATAATAATTTCTTTCTGGAAAAGAAAAATTTTGAGGCAAGTGATAAAACAGAGTACCAAAAAAACAGGAAGAAAAAATGCTATAGATTTTTAGAAGTAAACTTTCCCCACAAGGATAAAACATACATGCATTAGTGCTGGGGGCAGGGGGGAATCTCAATCTCATTCCTGTTTTAGAGATTCTACCAGAGAAGTGAAGAAAATGCAGGCTCACACACCATTACTAGATACAATGGAACCCCTTTCATCTGCTGTTCCTTTCAGAAATAGTGACATGAGATCAATGAATGCAGTGTTTCCCCAACGGATAAAACACCCAAACACCTAGCAAAGTCCAACCTGGACAAGGAGGCTCCTAAAAGCCAAAGGCTTGGCCAACAACCACTCAACCATTTCCTTCCTGTTCTAAGCTGCAACCACTTTAGGGAGGAAAGAATATGGCCAACTCTCTGTTTATTCTACTACTTTCTCTTCTTTAGGGGGAATGTGGGGGCGGGGAAGGGCAGTTACTTTCTTTTTGCTGTCTTCAACTCTGGGAGCTTTTCTTGTGGGGGGACAGGGTCTCAAAGGCTGTCTCCCAGGCTGGAGTACAGTGGTGATCACTGTAACTTCAAACTCCTAGGCTCAAGGGAACCTCCCCTCTGCCTTCCAAGTAGCTAGGACCACAGTAGGTGTCTGTTACCACGCCCAGCTAATTTATTTTTTAAGAGCAGGGGGTCTTGCTATGTTTCCCAGGCTGATCATCTCTAACTCGTAGCCTCAAGCAATACTCTCCTTGGCCTTCCGAAATGCTGAGATTACAAGCGTGAGCCACCGCACTTAACCTACTACCTTCTAGACCTCCTCTGAGTCTTCCTGAGTTTAGACTCCGGCACATGGAAAATTCACCGTCAAGGTAGAAATGGTTCTTTCTACACCTGGAGCGAGCCTATCAGATGGTTTTGCTAGTGCCAAATAGGAGGCAAAAATGCTGGAATATCTCCTCTCTTACCAACCTTTTTCCTTCTTTTCCTTTCCCAAGCAACCCTACACTAAGCCCAAAAAATTATAAATTTGTTAATTTCTACTATTCAGAAAGGTGAGTCAACTAAACTCACTTTCAAAATAATGATGTTAATACCCAAAAGACTATTTGAAGATTAAAATAACAATGTATAAAAGCATTACGACTATATAAATATATCAAGGGTGATCATTACGAAAAAGCATAAATATTTTAATGGGAAATTGTGCAGAAACAGCTCTAAAATAGATGCTTCTATCCTATGACTACATCCCAAATGATGATCTAGAATCTTTGAGATTTAAAGAAGGGTGCCACCTCTAAATTAGAGTCTTCCCAGCTTCCCTGAAGTACTATGTATAATGTATCAAACTTACACTATTCCAAGGTCCACCAGATGGTGCCATATGTCTTGTTTTAAAGTGGAAAATTCAAATAAATTCTTTTTTCTTTCTTTTTTTTTTTTTTTTTTTGGAGACGGAGCCTGGCTGTATTGCCCAGGCTGGAGTGCAGTGGTACAATCTTGGCTCACTGCAACCTCCACTTCCCGGGTTCAAGTTATCCTCCTAATTCAGCAGGGATCCCAAGGAGCTGGGACTACAGGCACATGCCACCACACCTGGCTAATTTTTGTATTTTTAGTAAAGATGGGGTTTCACTACGTTGGCCAGGCTGGTTTTGAACTCCTGACCTCAAGTGATCCACCTGCCTCGGCCTCCCAAAGTACTGGGATTATAGGTGTGAGCCATTGCGACTGGCCTGAATCCAGTCATTTCTAACCAAAATGAATTCAACAATCCTAGTTACAAAGGGCAAATTATCAGAGAGGAAAATGTAAAATGTAACAGTTCAATTTACCTTGTAGTTACTGAGAAGTGCAGAATTGGCATCCTTCCTGAAAAAGAAAAGTAAGCTATCATCAGTCTGCGCTGACAACCCTTTCTGGGTATCAAATACAATGTCACCACTGTAAAAGAATTCCTGTCAAGATGGGGGCCGGGCGCGGTGGCTCATGCCTGTAATCCCAGCACCTTGGGAGGCCGAGGCAGGCGGATCACCAGGTCAGGAAATCAAGATCATCCTGGCTAATCAAGACCATGGTGAAACCCTGTCTCTACTGTAAATAAATAAATAAATAAATAAAATTAGCCAGGCATGGTGGCAAGGGGCCTGTAGTCCAAGCTACTTGGGAGGCTGAGGCAGGAGAATGGCATGAACCCGGGAGATGGAGCTTGCAGTGAGCCAAGATCGCACCACTGCACTCCAGCCTGGGTGGCAGAGACAGACTCCATCACAAAAAATAAAAATAAAAAAAGAATTCCTGTCAAGATGTAGTAGTCCAATTTTGGAATTTGGGGGCTACAACCTAAAACTGAAACGGAGAAATGTCTTAAGTCCACAGACTTGGGATCAAAGTGCTGTCCCATCACACAGCCATGTCCTCTCCCCATTACTATCTGCCTCCCATCAGCTACTGACATCCTGGGCTAGCCACGTCCTCCTGCTGAATCAACAGAAATGGGCCACTTAACACTAATGTCACCACTGGGAATTCCAGCCATGGTCAAGTATCCTGCCAAATATCCACCGTGCTCCAAGGGTGTTCACCACCTACAACTCCATAGGCAGAGTCAGGGTGGCAAGCAGCGGCCAAAAGCCTGGTCCCCTGTGTAACAGTTAATCCAGGCAATATGCCATCTTTCCTGAGTGAAGAAACACAATGATGTTACATATATTAAATCACAATCAATCCACCCTACAATAGCACAACAGAAAGCATTGCTTCAGCAGTCTGGAGGCAGTGCAGTATGACAAAGAACATAGTTTTGAAATCAGACTTGGGTTCATATTCTAGCTCTGCCATTTATGTGCTGTGAGAATTTTAGTTAAGTTAATTACTCCGTAAGTTTTCCTTCTAAAATAAAAATGGGATGAAACTAGTATCTAAAAGTGTGGCCTGGATTCTAAATCCAGCTCCTGAATTATTTGGCTATGTGAATCTGGGCAAGTTACTTAATCTCATTATGTTTAAATTTCCTATCTATGAAATGGCAATTATAGTATCGGCCTTGTAAGACTGTTCACAGGGTTCACTGGAAACATGTAAAGTACCTGGAACATAATAAGTGCTCAATAAGCACCAACGTTATCATGACCATTACCTGTGCAACTACCATTACCACCAGCTCCTCCTACCTCATCAAACTGTTATGATGAAGTGAGACAACAAATTTTAAAAGTTTAGAATAGTTATTATTTATAAGATATTATCTCAGTTAATTCTCATTAAAACCCCTCTGACGTAGGAGCTATTCGTATGATCCCTACTCTATAGAGAGGAAGCCAAGGTTCAGAAATTAAATAACTTGCTCAAGATCACACAGTAAGAAGTCTAAACAAAGTGGAAGGTAACTAGGGAATTGTGGGAAATGAGACTGGACTGGATGAACGGAAATTCATAATGCAGAATCCTGAAAAATCAGGTAGAGGGGTCTGCACTTGACATAATGTGCAACAGAGACACCTATATTTTCTTAAACCAGGAGTGCAGCGAGATGATGCAAATGGTGACCCAAGATTTCAAAAGCACGGGCCAAACAGAGAGGTGATTTCCCAGCCAATAAATAAAGCAAAACCAACAGGGGTTCACACAGGGCTTGACCTAGGCCTTAGGTCATCAGCACAGTGATGTCAGCACTGTAATCAAATCAGCTCTGTGCTACCAGTGATCCAAATGCTACCAGTGATTCAAGATACGATTTCACAAAAGTGCTGCTTTGCCCAAATGACCACAAACACACTCAAGTCACAGAGTATCATATTTGAAAGGAACCTAACACAGGAAGGACAATGCATAATTAGTGCATGTGATGCAGTTCATTTAAAATTGAAAATGACAAGTGAAACCACATGTCATCTTTGCCTACTTAATCAGGAAATCAGCCCACTGTCTTCCTCTTATCTTTGCTTGAAATTGAGTTATAACTTAACTCCCTGTGCTCTCCAAAATAAGAGGTGTTAAGACATCCCAGGTGCACTGTTACAACTTCATTTCCAAATCATGGCCCCTTCTCTGTCATTCAGAATATTCCACACCCTGGGAAATTTGTCCTTGGGCATTCCAAGTTACTACCCCACTAAACAAGTCAATATTGTAATGCAAGAATCCAAAGAACACCCTCTGCCTCTTCTAGAACAAATATAAAGGAGGAAAACTCTCTTTCTCATAAGTTTTAATGAATCTGTGTTTTGGGATCAAGAGAACAATCGATGTTTACCCAGGTACTGCATTTTGCAGACTCTGGCTGACAGAAGCTGATTTATTCATTGATTTTCTTTTATCAGGAAGATAATTCTTTTAAACCCAGCTAAATATTCTCAGAATAAATGCCAATGTATGCTAGGCCTTTCTTTATTTAATAAAAGGTCAAGAGGTACCTTATCTACCTTTTATGAAGCCCTAAACGAGCTGTATGTATTGGGGAATTTTTTTAAAGGCAGTTTTTATCATTGAGAAGTTACTGTAACCATCACTAAATGACAGGTTGTTGGCAACAGGATACGGTGAAACCGGACAGACATCAACTTAATCAAGTTATCCAATTTCACAGCACCAATGATGATATGACACATGAGAAAGACATACCCCTCAGAGTAATCCAGCCCCAAGATGTTTAATTCAAATCTATCCATGAGGATACAATCAGAGAATTCCAAACTGAGGAACAATCTTCAAAACAACTGGGTTAGATTTAGACTTTTCAAATATCAGTGTCATTTGTCACGGTGCCCATGTCACAAAAAGAAGCTAAGGAAACTTCCAGAGTAAAGGAAATTAAAGAAACATGACATCTAAATGCGATGTGCAGTTCTTCACTGGATCCTGAATTGGGAGGAGAAAGAACAGTATTAGGACAACTGAAGGAATGTGAATTTACGGTATATCTTTTTTTTTTCTTGAGACGAAGTCTTGCTCTGTTGCCCAGACTGGAGTGCAATGGCGCGATCTCAGCTCACGGCAACCTCTGCCTCCCAGGTTGAAGCAATTCTCCCACCTCAGCCTCCTGAGTAGCTGGGACTACAGGCGTGCACCACCACACCTGGCTAATTTTTGTATTTTTAGTAGAGATGGGGTTTCACCACATTGGCCAGACTGCTCTCGAACTCCTGACCTCAAGTGATCTGCCCATCTCGGCTCCCAAAGTGCTGGGATTACAGGTATGAACCACCGCGCCTGGCCTACATTGTATCTTAATAATAGTAGATAAATTAGTGCTAAGTTTCCTGAGTGTGATAAGGCAATTAGAGCTACACAGAATGCCCTGTTTTTTCAAGAAGGGGTAAAATGACCTGATATCTACAACTCTCTAACGGTTCAGTTAAGTAAGTGTGTGCACCTGTGTATGGAGAGAAAGCTCATGCCCATGCAAAAGAAATAAGGGAATGCCAGGCATAGTGGCTCACACCTGTCATCCCAGCTACTCCGGAGGCTGAGACAGGAGGAAGCTTCAGCCTGGAGTTTAGATCCAGCCTGGGCTCAAGTGTCTCTAATCAAAAAAAAAAAAAAAAAAAAAGAAAGCCAGCCTGGCCAACATAGTGAAATCCTGTCTCTACTAAAAATACAAAAAAATTAGCTGGGCGTGGTGGCAGGTGCCTGTAATCCCAACTACACAGGAGGGTGAGGCAGGAGAACCACTTGAACCTGGGAGGTGGAGGTTGCAGTGAGCCGAGATCGCGCCACTGCACTCCAGCCCAGGTGACAGTGAGAGACTCCGTCTCAAAAAAAAAAAAAGAAAGGAAGGAAAGAACGGAGGGAGGAAAGGAGGGAGGAAAGGAGGGAGGGAGGGAGGAGGGAGGGAGGAGGAAGGAAGGAAGGGAGGAAGGGAGGGAGGGAGGGAAGGAGGGAGGGAGGGAGAGAGGAAGGGAGGGAAAAGAAAAGAGAAAAAAGGAAGGGGAGGGGAGGGAATGAGCAGTGGGGGAGGGGAGGGAAGAAAAAGGCAGCAAATACCCGGATCAAAATGTTAACAAGTGGTGACTCCAGGTAAAGAGTATAATACAGGTATTTGCGGTACTGTTTTTGCAGCTGTTTCAAAGGTTTTAAAATTTTTCATGCTAAGAAGTTAAGGAATATGAAAATGTAAAACTAAAATAAAGAATGCCATAAGGTTAAAAATAAAATTACTGTAACTTATAATTGAGTATGTAAAATACATTTGCCCCAAAAGTTTTTTTTGTTTGTTTCGTTTTTTTGAGATGGAGTTTTGCTCTTGCTGCCCAGGCTGGAATGCAATGGCCTAATGTCATCTCACTGCAACCTCCACCTCCTGGGTCCAAGCGATTTTCCTGCCTCGGCCTCCCAAGTAGCTGAGATTAACAGGCATGTCCCAGCTAATTTTGTGTTTTTCGTAGAGATGGGGTTTCTCCATGTTGGTCAGGCTGGTCTCGAACTCCCGATCTCAGGTGGTCCCTCCCGCCCCCCGCCATGGCCTCCCAAAGTGCTGGGATTACAAGCATGACCCACTGTGCCAGGCCTTCAAAAGTGTTTTAGAGCTACCAGAACTTAATAGACACATCTAGCAATTATAAATGTACAAGCTGTAGATCTCTACAAAGCTGGAATTGTCTGCTCTACAGCTAATACTTTACTATTATGTAATACGTTCACATGCAATCAGACTTCCAGAAACTGCTTAACTATATAAAAACTTAATATTCTCCCGTAGGACTTAAAATAGTACTCATTTTATTTACATGTATTTAAAGCAAATACTCCAAGTGCATTTTAAAGACTGTCTAAATCTATACTACAGGCAGGCAGTTACTTAATTTCCTTAAGTAATGAATTAGATGACTGAAGTTGACTTTCTAGTTGACAATTTGTAAAATTTGCTTAACTTGGTGAGTCAATTAAATGGATATAAACAACTACTCCGGGAAACTGAATTCCAAATAAATAGAACAAAATGATCTCTTGGTGAACTTTCCTTAGAAGCACACACACACACAAACGGCACATGCAAACAGTGCCTATTAACTGCCACACAGTTAACTCCTACGCAGGCAATGACTAAAAGAATTGCTCAAATTCTCCTATGCCCAACCTATGCTATCAAGTCATGCTCTGAAAAACTAAACTGTGGTACAAGCAAACTGGGCAACTTCTGAAGTCAATGAACAAATTACCCTGTAGCATTCTCTTGGGAGCTAGCACACAAACATCCTCCTTGCAGTCCTGTTACTGGGTTGTTATAGTACCTATTGCCCACCTTTTCTAAATATCAGTATTTCCAGCTGTAAAAGGAGAGAAATCCTGACACTACCTCAAAAAGATGATACAGAGGATAGTGTACATTTTCCTAATTACATATATATTACACTCAAGAATAAAAGAGTGGGCTGCCGGGCGCAGTGGCTCACACCTGTAATCCCAGCACTTTGGGAGGCTGAGGTGGGCGGATCACAAGGTCAGGAGATTGAGACCATCCTGGCTAATATGGTGAAACCCTGTCTCTACTAAAAATACAAAAAATTAGCTGGGCGTGGTGGCAGGCGCCTGTTGTCTCAGCTACTCAGGAGGCTGAGGCAGTAGTATGGCATGAACCTGGTAGGCGGAGCTTGCAGTGAGCCAAGATCACGCCACTGCACTCCAACCTGGGCGACAGAGCAATATTCTATCTCAAAAAAAAAAAAAAAGAGTGGGCTGCGTGGTGGCTCACACCTGTAATCCTAGTACTTTGGGAGGCCAAGGTGGGCGGATCAGGAGGTCAAGAGATGGAGACCATCCTGGCCAACATGATGAAACCCTGTCTCTACTAAAAATACAAAAAAGTTAGCCAGGCATGGTGGCGGCCGCCTGTAATCCCAGCTATTCGGAGGCTGACACAGGAGAATCGTTTGAACCCAGGAGGCAGAGGTTGCCATGAGCTGAGTTCACACCACTGTACTCCAGCCTAGGTGACGGAGCGAGACTCCATCTCAAAATAAATAAACAAATAAATGAAAAGAATAAAAGAGTTGACACAAACCTTTCCAGCCATATCAATGATCATGTATAGACAAAGTTAGCCAAATAGTAAATACCTTATATACAGAAATGCCTAGGCCGGGCGCGGTGGCTCAAGCCTGTAATCCCAGCACTTTGGGAGGCCGAGATGGGCGGATCACGAGGTCAGGAGATCGAGACCATCCTGGCTAACACGGTGAAACCCCCGTCTCTACTAAAAAATACAAAAAAAACTAGCCGGGCGAGATGGCGGGCGCCTGTAGTCCCAGCTACTCGGGAGGCTGAGGCAGGAGAATGGCGTGAACCCGGGAGGCGGAGCTTGCAGTGAGCTGAGATCCGGCCACTGCACTCCAGCCTGGGCGACCGAGTGAGACTCTGTCTCAAAAAAAAAAAAAAAAAAAGAAATGCCTAGCTTTGCTATATAAATATTTTGCATGGTGGCACATGCCTGTAGTCCCACCTAGTCAGGAGGCTGAGGCAGGAGAATCGCTTGAACCCAGGAGGTGGAGGCTGCAGTGAGCTGAGATCGCACCATGTACTCCAGCCAAGGTGACAGAGAGACTCCATTTCAAAAAAAAAAAAAAAATTTGCATCCTTTTACTTGAGGGAAATACATTTCCAAGTAATGGTCAAGAAGTCTTTATTTCTAAATTATCAATCAGATAAAGCATAAATATTCCTCCCCTTTAATAAATTTCTGGGCCGGGCGCCGTGGCTCATGCCTGTAATCCCAGCACTTTGGGAGGCTGAGGCGGGTGGATCACCTGAGGTCAAACGTTCAAGACCAGCCTGGCCAACATGATGAAACCTCATCTCTACTAAAAATACAAAAATTAGCCAGGCAGCTACTTGGGAGGCTGAGGCAGGAGAATTGTGTGAACCCAAGAGGCGGAAGTTGCAGTCAGCCGCCATTGCACTGCAGCCTGGGTGATAAGATCAAAACTCAGTCTGAAAAAAAAAAGAAATTTCTGGTATTATTAATGTTATTATTATGTATTATTTACTTAGTAGGTATTTACTCAATAAGAATTTTTAAAGTAGTAAAAACTTAGGGGAGTTGTTCACTGTGCCTCCTCACTTCAGGTTCTGGGAGTGTCTGATGAGGTACAATATACAGTCATCCCCTGGTATTCATTGGAGATTGATCCCAGGACCCCCACATATACCACAATCCAAACATGCTTGTCTCCCAGAGAGCCCTGCAGAACCAGCAGCTAGGAAGTCAGCTCTCCACATACGTGGTATATTCTCAACCTCAAATACTGTATTTTCATTCTCTGCATTGGGTTGCAGATATAGAACCTGCAGATACAGAGGGCCAACTGTATTTATTTTTTAACACCTGCGTATAAGGAGATCCATGAAGTTCAAGCTCGTGTTGTTCAAGGGTCAACTGTATCTGCAACTCAAGGTTCTGCTAAAGATCCCAAGGAGCAGACTTCCAAAGGCCACGCCTCCTGTTGAAGACCAGGTAAGGACCAGAAGTTAGGCTTCCAGACCTTTCCACTCCAGGGCCCTTCCACTCCCAAACCACACGTCTATATCCAGAAGTTAGGCTTCCAGACCTTTCCACTCCAGGGCCCTTCCACTCCCAAATCACATGTCTATATCAGGAAACCTCATTTTCCCATGAATTACTAGCCGCAAAATTCTAGATTGGTTACCAGAAGTCACTGACTACTTGGCAGAAGTGGACAGGCTCTTATAAGAACAAAAACTCCTTGATTCAAACCATTTCACTTAGGAAAGTCAGCAAATATACACGCCTAGCAACTAGGATGCTAGCTAATGAATTTATACAGTTGGTCCTCCTTAGCCTCAGGTTCTACATCCTTAGATTCAACCAACCTCAAACGAAAAACATGCAAAAAAAGTTTTTAAGAAAATGCTACATTGTTGCTGACATGTACTGTGTAGTTAGGCCTAGGATGGCTGCCTCTGTACTGAACATGGACAGACACTTTTTGTCATTATTCCCTAAACAACACAGTACAGTAACTATTTACACAGCCTTTACATTGCATCAGGTATTATAAGTTGGTTGAGAATCAAACAGTTTTTCCTCTGCTTTCACCCGACAACAATCTATACAGAAGACTTCTGTGACCAGATGCGTGGGGATTTCTCTCTATCAATAAGCAGGCCATCAACTCTGCAGCCAACACCAGCTGGGTATCTTCCCATCCAGTTCAATCCGGACACTAACTACCTGGAAACAGTGTCAGATTCCACAGGCTGAGGGCTCAGTCCCAGAAGACTACCCCTACTTCAGACACCAGTCACACAAGTCAGGGCCTCCAGAACTTCTCAATGACGGACTTCAAGCTGCAGTTCCCAGGACCTCCTCTTCGGGCTTCATTAATTTGAACACTTACTTAGGTTTAACTGGTTTATTATAAAGGATATTACCAAGGATACAGATGAAGTGGTGCACAGGGTGAGGGATGGAGAGGGGATGCAGAGTTCTATGCCCTTCCAGGTGTACCACCCTCCAGAAACTTCCATCTGTTAGGCTATCCAGAAGTTCTCTTGGGCGTTTTGTAGAGATTTCACTGGAGAGAGATGATTGAAACATGGCCAACTTCACAGTACTTGACTGGATAAAGAGTGTGATCTAATACTAGCAGACTAAGTGCAGAACCCAGCAAGGCCCATCCAGATTCTCCTTGGCCTCTCTGTATTCCTTCCTCGCAGGTATGGGGCTGGACCCCTTCTGAAACAGGGGTCTTATAATCTACAATCAGACAAGATACGTCAGAGATTTTCTTTATGGCTAGCTGTAAGACAGAAAGTCAGGGGATGATTGGTCAAGAGACAGAGCTTCTGTTTTCTGAGGCCTGCTTCTGAGGCTTAGAGCACCCCAACATTCTAACAAGACTGTCTTTCACCTTTACTGCTCTGAAGCTGTTCCAAGGCCACTTCAGGAACCAGGGACAAAGGACAAATACTTTAACAAAAGTTATGCTTACTGTTTTAGTCACTTAGGAAGTAACAAGGACTATGGCAGTTATGAGCCAGGAACCATGGCCAAACCGGCATTACAGGTCACGGTATCATAATAAGTCATCTAGAGATGATTTAAAGTATATGGGAGAATGTGCATAGATTACATGCAAGAACTACACCGTTTTATATAAGGAACTTGAGCATCTGTGAATTTTGGTATACGCAAGGGGTCCCGAAACCAATCCCCCAAAGACACTGAGCGATGACTATATTCATGAAGTTAATAAAGTATTGTTATATTACTTTATTGAACAAGTATTTGCTGAATGCCTACTGTGTGTCAGATGCAATGCTAAGCACTAGGTGAACACACACTGGTCCCCACCCTCCAAACAAGTAAACATACATTTATCATTGCAACTTGTAATTATTTAAGGGAAAGTAAATCAAGGCGATGTGAAAGACAAAAAGAACTTATGTTAGACTTACTGAAGAGGAAAGGCAACTTTGAAAAGGGACACAACCTTCAAGAAGCGAACAGGTGGCCAGGTGTGGTGGCTCACGTCTGTAATCCCAACACTCTGAGAGGCTGAGGTAGGTAGATCACCTGAGGTCAGGAATTCAAGACCAGTCTGGACCAGTCTGGCCAACATGGAAACCCTGTCTCTACTAAAAATACATAAATTAGCTGGGCATGGTGGCAACGCCTGTAATCCCAGCTACTTGGTAGGCCGAGGCACGAGAATCTTGAATCCTGGTGGCACAGGTTGCAGTGAGCCGACACTGCACCACTGGACTCCAGCCTGGGTGGCAGAGCGAGACTCCCATCTCAAAAACAAATTTAAGGCCGGGCGCAATGGCTCCAGCCTGTAATCCCAGCACTTTGGGAGGCCGAGATGGGTGGATCACGAGGTCAGGAGATCGAGACCATCCTGGCTAACACGGGGAAACCCCGTCTCTACTAAAAAATACAAAAAACTAGCCGGGCGAGATGGCGGGCGCCTGTAGTCCCAGCTACTCGGGAGGCTGAGGCAGGAGAATGGCGTAAACCCGGGAGGCGGAGCTTGCAGTGAGCTGAGATCCGGCCACTGCACTCCAGCCTGGGCGGCAGAGCTAGACTCCGTCTCAAAAAAAAAAAAAAAAAAAAAAAAAAAACACACAAACTTAAAAATACAATAAAAAGAAGAGAACAGGGTGAGGGAGAGGAGGAAAGTATACCAGACAGAGGGTACCACAACACCTCAGAAAGTGCTTAGAAGGTTAGAGGAGAAGGAAATACCTGTCAGTGGAAAGTGTGTGTCTCAGAGGTTGGGAGAGTGGCAAGTGGTTAGGCTGGGGAGTAGGTGAGGTTTTACAGGGTCTTGATCTCCTGACTTCATGATCTGCCTGTAGGTCCTGGTAAGGGATGGAGATTTCCTCTAAGTGCAATGGAAAGTCAATGAAGGGTTTTACCCAGGGGGTGACATGTTCCAGTCATTACTTAAGATCACTCCAGTTGCCATGTGGAGAACAGAATGGAGGCTGGGGAAGAGTGAACACTCAAAGGCTATTGCTTAATCCAGCCCAGAGGTGATAGACTATAAAGCTAATAGTGGAGATGGTGAAAAGTAACTGCATTCAAAATATATTCTAGGGTGGAGACAACGGGACCACTGACGGATTGGATTTACGGAGTGAGGAGAGAGGGCTAGATTTTTCATCTATGCAATTGCATAGATGATGAGAAGAGGCTAGAACACACCTTTGGGAACCATCAGCACACAGATGGGTTAAATGACAGAGCGTGGAAAGAAAGGGTCCCAGGACTGAGTCCTAAGATACCTCAACACTTAGACATCAAGCAAGGGAGGAACGGGACCCAGGGAAGGACACTGTGAAGTAGTCCTTGATGTAGGAGGAAATATCACAAAGGAACATATGTCACGAAGAAAGGAAAGTTTCTAGAGTTTCTGTATTAACCACTGCTGAGAGATCAAGAAAATTGAGGCCAGAAAAGCAACCTCTGGATATGACAAGATGGAGGGATAAGGTTTTTTTTTTTTTTTTTTCAGACAGAGTCTTGCTCTGTTACCTAAGCTGGGGTACAGTGGCACATTTTGGTTTACTGCAACCTCTGCCTCCCGAGTTCAAGTGATTTTCCTGCCTCAGCCTCCTGAGTAGCTGAGATTACAGGTGCCCACCACCACACCCGGCTAATTTTTGTATCTTTAGTAGAGACGGCGTTTTGCCATGTTGGCCAGGCTGGTCTCAAACTCCTGACCTCATGCGATTCGCCCATCTTGGCCTCCTAAAGTGCTGGGAATATAGGTGTGAGCCACCGTGCCCCCTGGATCAGGTAATCTTAACATTCATTTCTGTCCACCAATGAGGATGAAAGCCCAATAGAATGGTTGAGAGAATGAGGGGCTAATCAGCACTTTCAAGAAGTTTTGTTGGGATGGGAAGCAGAAATGGAGTAAGAGGTGGGCATGTGGCCAGGCGCAGTGGCTCACGCCTGTAATCCTAGCACTTTGAGAGGCCAAGCTGGGTGGATTGCCTGAGCTCAAGAGTTCGAGACCAGCCTGGGCAACATGGTAAAACCCCGTCTCTACTAAAATTCCAAAAAGAAAAATTTAGCCGGGCGTGGCGGTGTGTACCTGTAGTCCCAGCTACTCGGGAGGCTGAGGCAGGAAAATTGCTTGAACCCAAGAGGCAGAGGTTGCAGTGAGGCAAGATGGTGCCACTGCACTCCAGCCTGGCAACAGAGCAAGACTCCATCTCAAAAAAGATGAATACACTAAAGCAGGATTGTATGCTCACAGGAAATGGTTTAGAAAATAGGGAAAAATTAGTAATGATGGCTTGTACTACAGTAAAATATATTAATAGTTTTCGAGGTTGCAGATGAAATCCCATCAGTAGGTTGCAAAATTAATTCAGTGGGTCAACTTATATTTCTTTTTTTTAGACAGAGTCTTGCTCTGTCACTCTGGCAGGAGTGCACTGGCTGGATCTCAGCTCATTGCAGCCTCCTGGGATCAAGCGATCCTCCCATCTCAGCCTCGTAAGTAGCTGAGACTTCCAGCGTGCACCACCACACCCAGCTAACTTTTTAATTTTTTGCAGAGACAGGGTCTCCCTATGTTGCCCAGGCTGGTCTCCACCTCCCACGCTCAAGTGATCCTCCTGCCTAAGTTTCCCAAAGTGCTGGCATTACTGATATGAGACACCACGCTTGGCCCCTTCATTTTAATTAAAAAATAGATAATATGAAAGTGTACTCCATACATTATTGTTTCGTGAGCCTTTCATTTCAGTTACACAGACATATTGTGTTAAGTCAAAAAAAAAAAAAAAATCAAAAGGAGTCAGGTGAGGTGGCTCACGCCTGCAATCCCAGCACTTTGGGAGTACAAGGCAGGAGGATCACTTGAGCTTAGGATCACTTGAGACCCTCTGTCTACAGAAACTTTTTTTAAAAAAAATTAACAGTGAGTGATGGTGTGTGCCTGTAGTCCCAGCTACTGGAGAGGCTGAAGCAGGATTGCTTGAGTCCAGAAGGTCCAGGCTGCAGTGAACCATGATTACACCACTGCACTCCCACCTGGGGAACACAGCAAGACTCTGTTTCTTGAGAAAAAACAAAATTAATTAAATAAAAATATAAACATCTGAAATGCCATAGTACATATAACCATTAAACATGAGGCAAGAGAACGTGCAGGAAACTGTATCAATCAGTTCACAGAGAACACAAGAGAGGTAATACCTACAAGTTAGTATCAATCATATAAAGCCCACATTCAGAGTAGATGCAAAAACTTCCATTTGCACGAGGCGCAAGGAGCAACCATGGAAAAGACCAAGTGGAGTTAAATTGTCAGAAAACCTTTTACCCTCGCCTGCACACACCCCCACACTCCGTGCTGTTTCTCAGGTCCCAGTCCTGGCTCACATCCTTCCCTTCTCCACCCAAAAACTCACCGTTTCCCTCACAGTGTTGACTGCTCCCATCAAACCCTGAGGGCAGCTCTTCTGAGTACGGGCTCCCCAGGGCCCAGTGAGGCAAGCAGAGCTCTACCCGGCCCTGATTCGTCTCTTCTCCAGCTACTTTCAGGGCGGACAGACTCAGGCCTTTACAGCCTTCTAAGTCCCGGCTGGGATAACAGGCTGGGCTCCACACCCGCACTGTGACCCAAAGATGCTGGTAAATGAATGAGAGAAGGAGGGGGCACATTGAAAAGCAGCCGGACACGGAGGTGCTCGGCCCCGCACCCCAGACACAGGGTGTGGAGGGGAAGCGAAAGCTCGGAGGGGGCATAGCTTGAGTCCCGTTCGTCCCCGTCCCCACCCCGGGGCCCTCCCGGACAGGGCCGGCCCTCACTCCCTTACGACGGTCGCCCAGTCCCCAAGGCTCTCGGCTCTCAGCGGTCCAACCGTTAGGCTCCTCGTCCCAAAAGGGACGCGCCCGAGGAGACTTACACTTCCATGACGTCCAGACTCGTCGCCTCTGGCTGCCAGCAGACAAGGAACTTCACACTCTACAGCTGTCCCCGCCGCCGCCCACGGCGCCAAGGTGCCAGCTCCGCACGCCAAGGTGCTCGCCAGGAGCGCCGCGCAGTATGCCGGGAGCTTGGCGGACTCGCAACCTGGCGCCGCGGGTTCCCCATTCTCGGCGGGACGGATAGGGGAGTGCTCCAGTATCCTTCGCCCAGGACGACTTCAGATTGCTAAGCGTTTGCGGACAGGATTCTCTCGTGTTTTCTATTATTTGTTTGCTTGTTTGTTTGTTTTTGTTTTGAGACGGAGTCTTGCTCTGTCGGCTGGCGGGAGTGCAGTGGCGCGATCTCGCTTCACTGCAGCCTCGCCTCCCCTGCCTCAGCCTCCCAAGTAGCTGGGATTACAGGCACCCGCCACCAGCTAATTTTTGTATTTTTTAGTAGAGACGGTGTTTCACCATCTTGGCCAGGCTGCTCTTGACCTCGTGATCCACCTGCCTCAGCCTCCCAAAGTCATGGGATTACAGGTATAAGCCACCGGGCCTGGCCACCTGGCTAATTTTTTTTTCTTCTTCTTCTTTTCTTTTTGAGACGGAGTCTCGCTCCGTCGCCCAGGCTGGAATGCAGTGGTGTGATCTCGGCTCACTGCAAGCTCCGCCTCCCAGGTTCACGCCATTCTGCGTCAGCCTCCCGAGTAGCTAGGACTACAGGGGCTCACCACCACGCCTGGCTTTTTTTTTTTTTTAATAGAGACGTTGTTTCACCGTATTAGCCAGGATGGTCTCGATCTCTTGACCTTGTGATCTGCCCGCCTCGGGCTCCCAAAGTGCTGGGATTACAGGTGTGAGCCACCACGTCCGTTCCCACCTGGCTAATTTTCTAGAAAAAAAAAATTATTGTCGAAAGGGTCAGCTAGAATTTTTTTTTTTCTGTAAAGATGGGAGAGTCTGTATGTTGCACAAGCTGGTCTTGAACTCCTAGCCTCAAGTGATCCTCGCACCTCCACCTCCCAAAGTGCTGGGATTACAGGTGTGAGCCACCACAATGGCCTCTGTTCCCTACTTTGTAAATAATAAATGTGTCTGATAATCCTTATAATGTGTCTGGCACTTTCTTAATTACTGTGGCAATAAAACCATGACTCTATGAAGTAGATTCCATTATTATTGACATTTTACAATTGAAGAAACTGAGGCAGACTTGGAGAGATTATGATTTACCAAAAGTCACTCCTCTAGGAACTTGTCCAGTGGGTATTGAACCCCAGTGATTCTGAAGAAATACAAGGGATGCATTAACTAGAGACTGATGAGTAGATGAATAAAATGTGCTACATTTGTACAATGTAAAACTACTTAAAAATAAAAAGGAGGCCAGGCTTGGTCCCAATACTTTGGGAGGCGGAGGCAGAATGACTTCTTGAGACCAGGAGTTCCAGACCAGCCTGGGCAACATAGCCAGACCCCCTCTCTACGAAAAGTTAGCCCAGCGTGTGGTGGTGAGCACCGGTAGTCTCAGCTACTGGGGAAGCTGAGGCGGGAGAATCACTTAAGTCGGGAGGTCAAGGCTGCAGGAGCTATGATCACACCACTGCACTCCAGCCTACAGAGTGAGAGACCTTGTTGCAAAAAATGCATATAACATATAGATAGATCAATAAATAACATGCTACAACATGGATAACCTCCCAAAACATGATGCTATTAATGAGTGAAAGACGCCAGACACAAAATAATACGTATCACCTGGCCGGGTGGCTCATGCCTGTAATGCCAGCACTTCAGGAGGCTGAGGTGGGTGGATCACCTGAGATCAGGAGTTCAAGAACAGCCTGGCCAACATGGTGAAACCCTGTCTCTATTGAAAATACAAAAATTGCCAGGCACAGTGGCTCACGCTTGTAATCCCAGCACTTTGGGAGGCCAAGGCAGGCAGATCACAAGGTCAGGAGTTCGAGACCAGCCTGGCCAACATAGTGAAACCCCATCTCTGCTAAAAATACAAAAATTAGCCAGGCAGGTGTCTGGTGGCAAAATGGTGGCAGGTGTCTGTAATCCTAGATACTCAGGAGGCTGAGGCAGGAAAATTGCTTGAACCCAGGAGGCGGAGGTTGTGGTGAGCCGAGATCACGCCACTGCACTCCAGCCTGGGTGACAGAGCAAGACTCCTCAAAAAAAAACAACAAACATATGTATGATTCACTTTATATAGAATGTCCAAGAAGAGGCCAATCTACAGATACAGAAAGAAGGCTAGGAGAGCAGTTAGGGGCAGGGATGGGCAGTGACTGCTAATAGATACGGAGTTTCTCTTTGGGAAACAAAAATATCCTAAAAGTATTATGGATGGTGATGGTGGTTTCACAACCCTGTGAATACACTGAAAACATTGAGTTGCACACTTTAAATGGCAAATTGTATGGCATATGAATCCTGCATTAATAAAGCTGTTAAACATGTTTTACTCTGCTGAGCATGGTGACCCACCTGTTATCCCAGCACTTTGGAAGATGAAGGCAGGTGGATCACTTGAGCCGGTTTGAGACCAGCCTGGGCCATGTGGCAAAACCTCATCTTTACCAAAAAAAAAAAAAAAAGAAAAGAAATTAACCAGCAGTGGTGGCTCACACCTGTAATCCCAGCTACTCAGGAGGCTGAGGAAGGAGAATCGCCCAAACCCGGGAGGAGGAGGTTGCAGATCTCACCACTGCACTCCAGCCTGGGTGAAAGAGCAAGACTCCATCAGAAAACAACAACAACAACAACAAAAAGTACATAAAATGCCACCCAGACCAGCTGGCCTGATTAGTGTGGAGAATTCCCTGAAATGCTAAAGATGCTCCTTGTGTTATTCACTCAACAAATATGTGGCCATGGCCCATCGGGGGCTGATGATACAAATGTGACTAATACATACCATCTGCACTGGCTAGCTGACAGCCTAGTTGGGGAACCAGCTCTGGACATAAATAACTACAATGCATTGTGTTTCGACGTGGTGGGGCAGAGGAGGGAATGACTAATGAGGTGGAGACGCGTCCCAAAGCCACGGGCCTTTGAAGTGGGTGAGGGGAAAAGCACACAAGGTCTAGGGATTGGGTACAGGTTTCAGTGGAGAAGAACAGTGCCTCTGACAGCCCCCATGATAAAACGGCTCAGGTGTGACTTAGAGTAGGGAGTTAGCTGGGTGTTCAAATGGTACCCACTAGGCTGGGTGCGGTGGCTCACGCTTGTCATCCCATCATTTTAGAAGGCCGAGGTGTTCGGAAAGGTGGATCACTTGAGTCCAGGAGTTCAAGACCAGTCTGGCCAACATGGTGAAACCCTGTCTCTACTAAAAATACAGAAATTAGCTGGGCATGGTGGCGGACACCCATAATCCCAGCTACTCAGGAGACTGAGGTAGGAGAACGACTTGAGCCCGGGAAGCAAAGGTTGCAGCGAGCAAAGTAAAAGTTCTTTTTACTGTCTGCACCTCTGGCCCTGGATAGTAGCTGATCGCCATGACAATTAAGGGAATGGGCCTTGAGACGAAAAGCAAAGATTATCCTGGATTTTCTAGATGGTATCAACTTAATCACAGGGGTCATTAAAAGCATAGAATCATTCTTAGCTATTGTCAGAACCCAAGGGAGGTGTGGCTAGGGAAGAATGGTCTGAGAGATGCAATGTTCCTGCCTTTGATGGCAGAGGAAGGGACCAAGAGCCAAGGAGTATAGGTAACCACTAGAAGTTGGAAAAAGCAAAAAAACAGATTCTCCTCTGAAGCTTCCAGAAAGGACTGCAGCCCTACCAACACCTTGATTTTAGCCAGTGAGACTCATGTAGGACTTCTGTATTAGTCCATTCTCACACTTCTATAAAGAAATACCTAAGGCCAGGCACAGTGGGTCACATCTGTAATCCCAGCATGTTGGGAGGCCAAGGCGGGCAGATCACGAGGTCAAGAGTTTAAGACCAGCGTGGCCAACATGGTGAAACCCCGTCTCTACTTTAAAAAAAAAAAAAAAATCAAAAAAAAAAAAAATTAGCTGGGCCTGGTGGTGCACGCCTGAAATTCCAGCTACTGGGGAGGCTGAGGCAGGAGAACTGCTTGAACCCAGGAGGTGGAGTTTGCAGTGACCTGAGATTGCGCCACTGTACTCCAGCCTGGGTGACACACACACACAAAAAAAAAAAAGTAAAAAAAAAAAAAAGAAATACCTGAGACTAAATAATTTATAAAGAAAGGTGGTTTAATTAGCTTACAGTTCCATAGGCTCTAGAGGAAGCATGGCAGCATCTGCTTCTGGGGAGGCTTCAGGAATCTTCTACTCATGATGGAAGGCAAGGGGGAGCAGGACCAAGAGAGGAGGGGAGGAGTTACATAATTTTATTATTATTATTTTATTTCTCTATTTTTTTCTGATACGGAGTCTCCCTCTGTCGCCCAGGCTGGAGTACAGTGGTGCGACCTCGGCTCACTGCAACCTCCACCTCCCGGGTTCAAGTGATTCTCCTGCCTCAGCTTCCTGATTAACTGGGATTACAGGCATGCATCACCACACCCAGCTAATTTTTAGTAGAGACAGGATTTCACCGTGTTGGCCAGGCTGGTCTCAGCTCCTGACCTCGTGATCTGCCTGCCTCGGCCCCCACAAAGTGCTGGGATTACAGACGTGAGCCGCCATGCCTGGTCTTATTTAATTTTTTTGAGACGGATTCTCACTCAATCGCCCAAGCTGGAGTGCAGTGGCGCAATCTCGGCTCACTGCAACCTTCGCCCCCTGGGTTCAAGTGACTCTCCTGCCTCAGCCTCCTGAGTAGCTGGGATTACAGGCACGCACAACCACACCTGGCTAATTTTTGTATTTTTAGTAGAGACAGGGTTTTACCATGTTGGCCAGGCTGGTCTCCAACTCCTGACCTCAGGTGATCTGCCTACCTTGGCCTCCCAAAGTGCTGGGATTACAGGCGTCAGCCACCACGACTGGCCAGAGCTGCACACTTTTAAAGAGCTAGGTGTCGTGAAAACTCACTCATTATTGCAAGAACAGCACCAAAGGGATGATCCTACCATTCATGAGAACTTTGCCCCCATGATCCAATGACCTCCCACCAGGCCCCATCTCCAACAATGGAGATTACAATTCGACATGAGATTTGTGTGGGGACACAAATCCAAACCATATTGACTCCTAATCCAGTGGTCCCCAACCTTTTTGGCACCAGGGACCCGTTTTGTGGAAGACAGTTTTTCCACAGACTGGGAGACAGGGAGGGTTCAGGATGGTTTAAGCACATTACATTAAATGTGCACTTTATTTCTATTATGATTACATTGTAATAGATAATGAAATAACTATACAAGTCACCATCATGTAGAATCAATGGGAGTCCTGAGCTTGTTTTCCTGCAACTAGACAGTCCCATCTAGGGGTGATGGGACACACTGACAGATCATCAGGCATTAGATTCTCATAAGGAGCTCACAGCCTAGATCCCACGCATGCGCTATTCACAATAGGGTTTATGCTCCCCTAAGAATCTAATGCTGCCACTGATCTGACAGGAGGCAAAGCTCGGGTGGGAATGTGAGCAATGGGGAGCTGCTGTAAATACAGAAGAAGCTTCTCTCACTTGCCTACCACTTACCTCTTGCTGTGCAACGTGGTTCCTAGCAGGCCATAGACTGGTACTGGTCTGTGGTTCAAGGTGTGGGGACCCTTGTTCTAATCTATAGAATTTTAAGACAATAAGTTTGTGGGGTTTTCTGCAGCAGTTTGTTATTGCCGTAATTGAAAATCAGTACATCCCCACACACATCTGTTGTTCTGTGCACACTGTCTCCTGCTCACTCAGGGTGAAAAGCTACAAAATGCTACTTCTCGGCCGGGTGCGGTGGCTCAAGCCTGTAATCCCAGCACTTTGGGAGGCCGAGACGGGCGGATCACGAGGTCAGGAGATCGAGACCATCCTGACTAACACGGTGAAACCCCGTCTCTACTAAAAAATACAAAAAAACTAGCTGGGCGAGGTGGCGGGCGCCTGTAGTCCCAGCTACTCAGGAGGCTGAGGCAGGAGAATGGCGTAAACCCAGGAGGCAGAGCTTACAGTGAGCTGAGATCCGGCCACTGCACTCCAGCCTGGGCGACAGAGCCAGACTCTGTCTCAAAAAAAAAAAAAAAAAGCTACTTCTCCTGGTTTGTCCCCACCTTTTCTGCAGGAGGCTGAATACCTCTCAGATACCTCCTAGATAGATCCAGGTATCTCAAAATGTCATATGCGAACACACACACACACACATACACACACGTAGGCATGAGCATCCCCAGAGTCTGTGCCCCCGATGGTGGTTACCAACAGCCTCTGCAGTAGGGGCTGCTGTCTTGCTACAGCAAGTCAGGCTGCTGTTATTCTTGTGCCCTGAGGCATGGCCTCCTGCCTGACACTGTGTCTGCAGATGCCTTGAGCTGCTTTAATTTATTATTATTTTGATTCTCTGCCTGCTGGAGTCTGTGGGGCCTTGTAGGGAGACAATCAGAGTGACGGTCACAGTGTTCCACTCAGGATTGCCCCTTGGACCTTCCAACCAAGCAGGAGCCTTAGATCTGCACCCTTGGGAGGAGGGACTCTTTCCTGGAGGCTCCCTGGTCCTGAGGGGGCCTGCTCTTCACTCCCAACCCAGCCCTCCAGGCAGGCCTGTCTCCTGGGGCCTCTGCCATGGGCTTTTTCCCATAAACATACGCAGTCCCCAGAAAACTGCTTGAGATAGTGCTTGGCACTTAGTAAATGCTGCATAAGAATGCTTATTGGCCAGATGCCATGCCTATGCCTGTCATCCCAGCACTTTGGAAGGCCAAGGTGGGAGGATTGCCTGAGCCCAGGAATTCAAGACCAGATGGGGCAACACAGTGAGACCATGTCTCTACAAAAAATTAGCCAGGCAGGGTAGCATGCATCTGTAGTCCCAGCTACTCGGTAGGCTGAGGTGGAAGAATCACTTGAGCCTCAAGGTTTGCGGTTACAGTGACCAACACTGCACTCCAGTCTGGGCGACAGAGAGAGATACTGTCTCTTAAAAAAAAAAAAAAAAAAAAAAAAAAAAGGCCAGGCACCATGGCTCACGCCTGTAATCCTACTACTTTGAGAGGCTGAGGCAGGCAGATTGCCTAAACTCAGGAGTTCGAGACCAGCCTGGGCAACACAGTGAAACCCCGTCTCTACTAAAATAAAAAATAAAAGAGGACAGGTGCAGTGGCTCACACCTATAATCCCAGCAATTTGGGAGGCTGAGACAGGTGGATAACTTGAGGTCAGGAGTTCGAGACCAGCCTGACCAACATAGTGAAACCCTGTGTCTACTAAAAACATAAAAATTAGCCAGGCGTGGTGGCATATGCCTGTAATCCCAGCTACTCAGGAGGCTGAGGCAGGAGAATCACTTGAACCTGGAGGTGGAGGTTGCAGTGAGCTGAGATGGCGCCACTGACTCTAGTCTGGGTGACAGAGCAAGACTCTATCTCAAAAAAAAAAAAAAAAAAAGGCCAGGTGCAGTGGCTCACGCCTGTAATCTCAGCACTTTGGGAGGCCAAAGCGGGCAGGTGACCTGAAGTCAGGAGTTTGAGACCAGCCTGGCTAACATGGGGAAATCCCATCTTAGTAAATATACAGAAAATTAGCTGGGTGTGGTGGCATGTGCCTATATTCCCAGCTGCTTCAGCCTGGAGTTTAGATCCAGCCTGGGCTCAAGTGTCTCTAATAAAAAAAAACAAAACACAAAAAGAAAGCCAGCCTGGCCAACATAGTAAAACCCTGTCTCTACTAAAAATACAAAAAAATTAGCTGGGTGTGGTAGCAGGCGCCTGTAATCCCAACTACTCAGGAGGCTGAGGCAGGAGAATCACTTGAACCTGAGAGGCAAAGGTTGCACTGAGCCGAAATCGTGCCACTGCATTCCAGCTTGGGCAACAAGAGTGAAAATCCGTCTCAAAAAAAAAAAAAAAGGCAGGGCACGGTGGCTCACACCTGTAATCCCAGCACTTGGGGAGGCTGAGGCGGGCCGATCACGAGGTCAGGAGATGGAGACCATCCTGGCTAACACGGTGAAACCCCATCTCTACTAAAAAATACAAAAAATTAGCCAGGGGTGGTGGCAGACACCTGTAGTCCCAGCTACTCAGGAGGCTGAGGCAGGAGAATGACGTGAACCCAGGAGGCGGGGAGGTTGCAGTGAGCCGAGATGGCGCCATTGTACTCCAGCTTGGGCGACAGAGACTCCATCTCAAAAAAAAAAAAAAAAAAAAAGTGCTTATTAACAAATCCCAGCCAGACACAGCGGCTCATGCCTGTAATCGCAGCACTTTCGGACCCCGGGGCGAGCAGATCACCTGAGGTCAGGAGTTTGAGACCTGCCTGCCAACATGGTGAAATCCCGTCTCTACTAAAAATAAAAACATTAGTCGAGTATGGTGGTGGTTTCCTGTCGTCCCAGCTACTTGCGAACCTGAGGCAGGAGAATCACTTGAACCTGGGAGGCAGAGGCTGCAGTGAGCTGAAATCATGCCACTGCACTCCAGTCTGGGTGACAGAGCAAGACTGTCTCAAAAAAACAAACAAACAAACAAAAAGAAATTGACACTTTTGATCATACAGCTTGAAACTTACATTTATCTTACCTGAGTTTTTTCCTCAGGAAAGGATCCCCAGGCCTCTCAAAGATTATCAAAGAACTGAAACTCACTAGGTCATGGCATCCTGACAATGAGACTCCAGACCCCTCATTCATCATGATTGCTTCCTTATCCCTCCTTCTGAGTTCCTGTTTTCACACACATAGTTGTATTTCTTCCCTGCTGTTTCAACTCCTCATTTTAGTAGTCAGGGAGATGGATTTGAGACTGATCTCCCAATCTCCTCAGCTGCAGCCCCCAGTTAAAATCTTCCTTGGCAATAATCATTATCTCAGTGATTGGCTTTCTGTGCGGCCAGCAGCTGGGTCTAGGCTGAACCCTGCTGCTTTGGTAACACTAGAAGAATGAACTATGATCATACACATGCAATGGTTCTTAAACATGTCTGCTAATTCTTTTTCTTTCTTTCTTTTTTTTTTTGAGACAGTCTCGCTTTGTCGCCCAGGCTGGAGTGCAGTGGCACGATCTCGGCTCGCCACAACCTCCCCCTCTTGGGTTCAAGCGATTCTCCTGCCTCGGCCTCCCGAGTAGCTGGGATTACAAGCACTCGCCAGCATGCCCAACTAATTTTTGTATTTTTAGTAGAGACAGGGGTGTCACCATGTTGGTCAGGCTGTTCTCAAACTCCTGACCTTGTGATCTGCCTGCCTTGACCTCCCACGCTTGTAGTGGGACTACAGGCGTGAGCCACTGCTCTCAGCCCATGTTTGCAAATTCTTTGACACCCCTCATGGAGTGGAGTCTAATTCCTTCTCATCTTGAACATGGTATGGCTTTCGTGACTCACTTCCTTTTCTTTTGAGACAGGATCTCAGTCTGTTTCCCAGGCTGGAGTGCAGTGGCGCAATCACGGCTCACTGCAGCCTCGACCTCCTGGGCTTTGGCGATCCTCCCACCTTAACCTCCTGAGTAGCTGGGACCATAGGTGCTCACCACCACACCAGTTGATTTTTTTTTCCCCCGAGACGGAGTAATGCTCTTGTTGCCCAGGCTGGAGTGCAATGGCGTGATCTCAGCTCACTGCAACCTCTGCCTCCTGGGTTCAAGCGATTCTCCCGTCTCAGCGTCCCAAGTAGCTGGAATTACAGGTGTCTACCACTACTCCCAGCTAATTTTTGTATTTTTTAGTAGAGATGATATTTCATCATGTTGACCAGACTGGTCTCCAACTCCTGACCTCAGGCAATCCACCTACCTCAGCCTCCCAAAGTGCTGGGATTACAGGCGTGAGCCACTGCGTCTGGCCCTGACTCACTTCTAGGAGCAGAATGGGGTGGAAGAGACCTGCATGACTGCTGAGGCTGCGTCAGAAAAGGTGTCTCTCTGGGAATATGGGCCACTGGAGCACAGAGTCAGCCTATAAGCCCAGCTGCCTCCAAGTCACCATGCTGGAGGGATTACATGGAGCGACCACACAGTTATACTGTGAGATGTCCTGTCTGTTCCAGCCCTCAGCCACTCGAGTCTTCCCAGCCTAAATACAAGACACGTGACTGAGGAAGCTTTTGAAATGACCCCAGGTAGTGGTGCGTGCCTATAATCCCAGCTACTTGAGAGGCTGAGGCAGAATTGCTTGAACCCAGGAAGCAGAGGTTGCAGTGAGCCATGATCAAGCCACTGCACTCCAGCCTGGGTGACAGAGCAAGACTCCATCTCAAAAAATAAAAATGAAAATGAAATGACCCCAGCCTCAGACAGTACTGTAACCATAGGAGGAACCCTAGGCAAGACCTCCTGTCTAATTCAACACCCTGAATTATCAGAGGTAATAATTCTGACAATTGTTGTTTTACATTCTGGGATGTCTCCTTACACAGCAAAAGACAATAGATAGACACATATAGTACTTTTCACATAAAAAATATTGAAAATGTAGCACTGCTGGCCAGGTGTGGTGGCTCACGTCTGTAATCCTGGCACTTTGGGAGGGCGAGGGGGACGGGTCACCTGAGGTCAGGAGTTTGAGACCAGCCTGGCCACCATGGTGAAGTCCTGTCTCTACTAAAAACACAAAAATTAGCCAAGTATAGTGGTGGGCACCTATAATCCCAGCTACTCAGGAGGCCGAGGCAGGAGAATTGCTTGAGCCTGGGAGATGGAGTTTGCAATGAGCCAAGATCGTGCCACTGCACTCCAGCCTGGGCAGCAGACTGAGACTCCATCTCAAAAACAAAAACATAGCAGTCCTAATTGTTGTTATTATTATTTCAAACCAGTTTTATCTTGACCCACTAGGCCCTTATGTATTAATCATAGCAACTATTATTTATTGAACACTTAGCATAAATCAGACACAGCACATACGTGCGCACCTTGTTATACTGCACTTTGATTTATCGTGCTTCACAGAAACTGCATTTTTTTTTACAAATTGAAGGTTTGTGGCAACCCTGTGTTGAGTAAGTCTGTCAGTGGCATTTTTCCAATAGCACATACTCACTTCATACCTCTGTGTCACAGTTTGCTAATTCTTACAATATTTCAAACTTTTTCATTATTACTCTATCTGCTGTGGTGATCTGTGATCAGTGGTCTTTGATGTTACGACTGCAGTTGTTTTGGACATCATACACTGTGCCCAAATAAGATGGTGATTTAATCAACAAATGTGTGTGTTCTGACTGCCTCTCTGACCAACTGTGCCTCCGTCTCACGCCCTCTTGCCCTCTTGAGTCTCCCTATTTCCTGAGACAGAATAATATTGAAATTAGGTCAATTAATAACCCTACAATGGTCTCTTAGTGTTAAAGTGAAAGGAAGGGTCCTACGTATCTCACTTAATGTCAAAAGCTGGAAATGATTAAGTATCGTGAGGAAGACATGTAGAAAACTGAGATGAACAAAAGCAAAGTCTCTTGTACCCATTAGCCAAGTCTCTTGAGAACGAGGCTCACTCTGTGGCCCAGGCTAGAGTACAGTGGCACGATCTCAGCTCACTGCAACTTCCACTCCTGGGTTCCAGTGATTCTCCAGCCTCAGCCTCTCAAGTTGCTGGGATTACAGGCATGCACTACTATTAGCCTGGCTAATTTTTTGTATTTTTAGTAGAGACAGCGTTTCACCATGATGGCCAGGCTGGTCTCAAACTCCTGACCTCAGATGATCTGCCTGTCTTGGTCTCCCAAAGTGCTAGGATTAGAGGCATGAGCCACTGTGTCTGGCAGGAAAAGTTCTTGAAGGAAATTAAAAATACTGCTGGCCGGGCGCGGTGGCTCAAGCCTGTAATCCCAGCACTTTGGGAGGCCGAGATGGGCGGATCACAAGGTCAGGAGATCGAGACCATCCTGGCTAACATGGTGAAACCCCGTCTCTACTAAAAACTACAAAAAAAAAAAAACTAGCCAGGCGAGGTGGCGGTCGCCTGTAGTCCCAGCTACTCGGGAGGCTGAGGCAGGAGAATGGCGTGAACCCGGGAGGCGGAGCTTGCAGTGAGCTGAGATCCGGCCACAGCACTCCAGCCTGGGTGACAGAGCGAGACTCCGTCTCAAAAAAAAAAAAAAAAAAAAAAAAAAAAAAAAAAAAAATACTGCTGCAGTGAACACATGAATGAAAAGAAAGCAAAACAGCCATATTGCTGATATAGAGAAAGCTTGAGTGGTCTGGATAGAAGATCAAACCAGTCACACATTCCCTTAAGCCAAAGCCTAATCCAGAGGAAGGCCCTAACTCTCCTGAATTCTATGAAGGCCAAGAGGGGTGAGGAAGCTATGGAAGAAAAGTTGGGGCCGGGCATGGTGGCTCACGCCTGTCATCCCAGCACTTTAGGAGGACGAGATGGGTGGATCACCTGAGGTCAGGAGTTCGAAACCAGCCTGGCCAACATGGTGAAACCCCATCTCTACTGAAAACACAAAAATTAGCCAGGCATGGTGGCCTGTGCCTGTAATCCCAGTTACTCAGGAGGCTGAGGCAGGAGAACTGCTTGAACCTAGGAGGCAGAGGTTACAGAGAGCTGAGATTGTGCCACTGCACTCCAGCCTGGGCGACAGAGCGAGACTGTCTCACAGAAAAAAAAAAAATTACTGGTCATTAACAATGCACCTGGTCACCTAAGAGATCTGATGGAGATGTACAAGAAGATGAACGTTGTTTTCATGCCTGATAACACAACATTCATTCTGCAGCCCGTGGATCAATAATTAATTTCTACTTCAAGTCTTATTATTTGAAGAAATGCATTTTAGGCCGGGTACCGTGGCTCACGCCTATAATCTCAGCACTTTGGGAGGCCAAGATGGGTGGATCACTTGAGGTCAGAAGTTCGAGGCCAACATGGGGAAACCCTGTATCTACTAAAAATACAAAAAAATTAGCCAGTGTGGTGTCAGGTAATTCCAGCTACTTGGGAGGCTGAGGCAGGAGAATTGCTTAAACCCAGGAGGCAGAGGTTGCAGTGAGCCGAGATCATGCCACTGCACTCCAGCCTGGGCAACAGAACGAGACTCTGTCTCAAAAAAAAAAATAAGAAGAAGAATGTATTTTGGCCAGGTGCAGTGGCTCACGCCTGCAATCCTAACACTTTAGGAGGCTGAAATGGGTGGATCACCTCAGGTCAGGAGTTCAAGACCAGACTGGCCAACATGGTAAAACCCCATCTCTACTAAAAACACAAAAATTAGCCAGGTGTGGTGGCAGGCTCCTGTAATCCCAGCTACTGGGGAGGCTGAGGCAGGAGAATCACTGGAAACTGGGGGGTAAAAGTTGCAGTTAGCCAAGATCGTGCCCCTTCACTCTAGCCTGGGTGAAAAAGCAAAACTCCCTCTCAAAAAAAAAAGAAATACATTTTGCGGATCACGATATCAGGAGATTGAGACCATCATGGCTAACACAGTGAAACCCCATCTCTACTAAAAATACAAAAATTAGCTGGGCATGGTGGCAGGTGCCTATAGTCCCAGCTACTCGGGAGGCTGAGGCAGGAGAATGGGGTGAACCCAGAAGGTGGAGCTTGCAGTGAGCCGAGATTGCACCACTGCACTCCAGCCTGGGCGACAGAGTGAGACTCCGTCTCAAAAAAAAAAGAAATACATTTTGTAAGGCTATGGCTACCATAGCTAGTGGTTCCTCTGATGGATCTGGGTGAAGCCATTGAAATCTTCTGGAAAGGATTCACCATTCTAGATGCCATTAAAAGCATTTGTTATTCATGGGAGAAGGTCAAAAGATGAAAATGAACAGAGGTTTCGAACTAGTGGATTGCAACCCTCATGGATGATTCTGAGACGTTCAAAACTTCAGTGGAGGAAGGAACTGCAGGTGTGGTTGAAATAGCAAGAGAACTAGAATTAGAAGTTCAGGCCAGGCGCGGCGGCTCACACCTGTAATTCCAGCACTTTGGGAGGCCAAGGAGGGTGGATCACCTGAGCTCAGGAGTTCAAGACCAGCCTGGCCAACATGGTGAAACCCCGTCTCCACTAAAACTACAAAAATTAGCCAGGCATGATGGCACGTGCCTGTAATCCCAGCTACTCCAGAGGCTGAGGCAGGAGAATTGCTGCAGGAGGCGGAGGTTACAGTGAGCCGAGATCGTGCCACTGCACTCCAGCCTGGGCAACAGAGCAAGACTCCGCCTCAAAAAAAAAAAAGTTCAGCCCAAAGATAGGAGTGAATTGCTCAATCCCATGAGCAAACCTGAATGAATGAGCAGTTGCTTCTTATGATTGAGCAAAAACAATTGGCTTCTTCATATGTGATGTATTCCTGGTGAAGATGCTATGGATATTGTTGAAATAATGCAAAATATTTAGAATACTATGTAAAATCCTAGTTGATAAAGTAGCAGCAGGGTTTGCGAAGACTGACTCTAATTTTGAAAAAAGTTCTGCTGTATGTAAAATGCTATCAAACAGCATCACATGCCACAGTGAAGCTGGAAGTCAATTAGATGCCATAAACTTCACTGTGGTCGTATCTTTTTTTTGAGACTGGATCTCGCTCTGTCTCCCAGGCTGGAGTGCAGTGGCACAATATCGACTCACCGCAACCTCCACCTCTTAGGTTCAAATGATTCTCCTGCCTCAGCCTCCCCAGTAGCTGGGACTACAGGCATGTGCCACCACGCCTAGCCATTTTTTTTGTATTTTTAGTAGAGACGGGGTTTCACCATGTTAGTCAGGCTGGTCTCGAACTTCCAATCTCATGTGATCCACCTTCCTCGGCCTCCAGAAGTGCTGGGACCACAGGCACGAGCCACCGCGCCCGGCCACACTGTTGTCTTATTTTAAGAAATTGCTGCCTGGGCGCGGTGGCTCATGCCTATAATCCCAGCATTTTGGAAGGCCGAGGTGGGCGGATTACCTGAGGTCAGGAGTTCAAGACCAGCCTGGCAAACATGGTGAAACCCCGTTTCTACTAAAAATACAAAAAATTAGCTGGGCATAGTGGCTAATTATGCACTCCAGTTTGGGCAACAAGAGCAAAATTCCATCTCAAAAAAAAAGAAAGAAAGAAATTGCCACAGCCATCTTAACCTTCAGGAACCACCACCCTGATCAGTCAGCTGCCACCAACATTGAAGCAAGACCTTCCACTAACGAAAATGTAACGACTTACTGAAAACCCAGATAATCATTAACATTTTTAAGCAATATTTTTAAAGTTACGGTATGTACTGTTTGTTTGTTTGTTTGTTTGTTTTTGAGACTGAGTCTCACTCTGTTGCACAGGCTGGAGTGCAGTAACGCAATCTCGGCTCACTGCAAGCTCCGCCTCCTGGGTTCATGCCATTCTCCTGCCTCAGCCTCCTGAATAGCTGGGACCACAGGCGCCCGCCACCACGCCAGGTTAATTTGTTTTGTATTTTTAGTAGAGACGGGGTTTCACCGTGTTAGCCAGGATGGTCTCCATCTCCCGACCTTGTGATCTGCCCACCTCAGCCTCCCAAAGTACTGGGATTACAGGCGTGAGCCACCGCGCCCGGCCTGTACATTGTTTTTGTAGGCATAATGTTATTGCACAGTTAAGAGACAATACAGGCTGGGCATGATGGCTCACGCCTCTCATCTCAGCACTTTGGGAGCCCCAGGCAGGCAGATCATTTGAGGTCAGGAGTTCAAGACCAGCCTGACCAACATGGTGAAACCCCATCTCTATGAAAATACAAAAATTAGCTGGGCGTGGTGGCATACACCTGTAATCCCAGCTACTCAGGAGGCTGAGGCAGGAGAATCACTTGAACCCAGGTGGCAGATGTTGAGCCAAGATTATGCCACTGCACTCCAACCTGGGTGACTCCCTCTCAAAAAATAAATAAATAAATAAATAAATAAAGACTACAGAATAGTATAAACATAACTTTTTTTTTTTTTTAAGGCAGGGTCTCACTAAAAGAGGCTAGAATGCAGTGGCATGATCCTAGCTCACTGTAACCTTGAACACCTGGGCTCAAGTGATCCGCCTGCCTCAGCATCATGAGTAAATGGGACTTCAGGTGTATGCCGCCACATCCAGCTAATTTTTTTATTTTTAATTTTTTAGAAAGAGTCTCGCTATGTTTCCCAGGTTGGTCTCAAACTCCTGGCCTCAATCTCTCCTCCTGCATTTGCCTTCTAAGCGCTGGGATTACAGGCATGGGCCACTGTGCCCAGCCTAAGCGTAACTTTTATTATGCAACCTCTGCCTCCTGGGTTCAAGTGATTCTCCTGCCTCAGCCTCCTGAGTAGCTGGTGTTACAAGTGCGCACCACCACGCCCGGCTAATTTTTGTATTTTTAGTAGAGATGGGGTTTCACCCCGTCATGCTGGTCTCAAACTCCTGACCTCAGGTGCTGCCCACCTCGGCCTTCCAAAATGCTGGGATTACAGGCGTGAGCCACCGCACCCGCCACTAAACATAACTTTTTTTTTTTTTTTTGAGGCGGAGTCTCGCTTTGTCGCCCGTACTGGAGTGCAGTGGCCAGATCTCAGCTCACTGCAAGCTCCGCCTCCCAGGTTTACGCCATTCTCCTGCCTCAGCCTCCTGAGTAGCTGGGACTACCGGCGCCCGCCACCTCGCCCGGCTAGTTTTTGTATTTTTAGTAGAGATGGGGTTTCACCGTGTTAGCCAGGATGGTCTCGATCTCCTGACCTCGTGATCCGCCCGTCTCGGCCTCCCAAAGTGCTGGGATTACAGGCTTGAGCCACCGCACCCGGCCAAACATAACTTTTATATGCTCTGGGAAACCAAAAAATGTGTGTAACTCACTTGATTGTGACATTCACTTTATTGTAGTTGTCTGAAACTGCATCTGCAATGTATTTGAGGTATGTCTGTACACAATAATATTTCTTTATTTTTATTTATTTATTTATTTTGAGATGGCCTCTGTCACCAAGGCTGGAGTGCAGTGGTGGCGTGATCTCGGCTCACTGCAACCTCCGCCTCCCAGGTTCAAACGATTTTCCTGCCTCAACCTCCCGAGTAGCTGGCACTACAGGCGCGGGCCACCACACCCAGTTTATTTTTTGTATTTTTAGTAGAGACTGAGTTTCACCGTGTTAGCCAAGATGGTCTTGATCTCTTGATCTCATGATCCACCCACCTCGGCCTCCTAAAGTGCTGGGATTACAGGCGTGAGCCACCGCGCCCGGCCTAAAATAGCATTTCTATTTTTTCTTTTCTTTTTTTTTTTTAATTTTATTTTTTTTAATGGAGACAGAGTCTCATTTACTGTCCAGGCTGGTCTCAAACTCCTGGCCTCAAGTGATTCTCCTGCCTTGGCTTCTCAAAGTGTTGGGATTACAGGCATGAGCCACTGCACCTGGCCGGCATTTCTATACAATAACAATCATTCATTAAAATATTGTGAAAATAAGGCTGGGCATGGTGGCTCATGCCGGTAATAGCAGCACTTTGGGAGGCTGAGGCTTGTGGATCACTTCAGTTCAGTAGTTCAAGACCAGCCTGGCCAACATGGTGAAACCCGTTTCTACTAAAAATATAAAAATTGGCTAACCGTGGTGGTGCACACCTGTAATCCCAGCTACTCAGAAGGTTGAGGCAGGGGAATCACTTGAACCTGGGAGGTGGAGGTTGCAGTAAGCTGAGATTGTGCCAGCACACTCCAACCTGGGCGACAGAGTGAGACTCCGTCTCAAAAAAAAAAAAAAAGAAAGAAAACACAGGTGAAATAAAGATATTTTCAGACATACAAAGGCTGAGAGGATTCATCACCAACAGAACTGCACTACACAAAATGTTAAATACCTTTTTCACACAGGAGGAAAAGGATAACAAATGAAAATCTGGATTGACAGAAAGGAATAAAGAGCATAGGAAATGGAAAGTACATAGGACAATATATAAGACTTTTATTACTATTTAACTCTCTGTAAGTATAATTCACTGTTTAAACAAATATAGCAATAAACTAGAAAGAGAAGGAAACTTCCTCAACCTGATTATGGGCAAGTATGGAAACCCCAAAGTAGAGGATTAAACTGTGTCCCCAGAAATATACATTCAAGTCCTAACTTACAGTACCTGTAAATCTGGTCTTATTTGGAAATAGGGTCTTTTCAGATCTAATCAAGTTAAAACAAGATCATTCTGGATTAGAATGGACTCTAAATCTAACGGTTGATATATTTATAAGAGAAGAGAGAGGGGGTGTTAGTCCATTCTCACATTACCGGCTGGGCGCGGTGGCTCAGGCCTGTAATCCCAGCACTTTGGGAGGCCGGGGCGGGTGGATCACAAGGTCAGGAGTTCAAGACCAGCCTAGCCAACATGGTGAAAACCCATCTCTACTAAAACTATAAAAATTAGCTAGGCGCAGTGGCAGGCACCTGTAATCACAGTTGCTCGGGAGGCTGAGGCAGGAGAATCGTTTGAACCCTGGTAGCATAAGTTGCAGTGAGCCGAGATCGCGCCACTGCTCTCCAGTCTGGGTGACAGAGTGAGACTCCGTCTCAAAAAAAAAAAAAAAAAAAAAAAAAAAAACTACCTGAGACTAGGTAATTTACAAAGAAAAGACGTTTAATTGACTCACAGTTCCACAAGCTGTACGGAAGTCATGGCTGCGGAGGCCTCAGGAAACTTACAATCTTGGTGGAAGGGCGAAGGGGAAGCAAGCATGTATTCACATGGCGGCAAGAGAGAGAGCCAGTAAAGGGGAAGTGCTACACACTTTAAAAAAACCAGATCTCGGCTGGGTGCGGTGGCTCACGCCTGTAATCTCAGCACTTTGGCGAATCACGAGGTCAGGAGACCGAGACCATCCTGGCTAACATGGTGAAACCCCGTCTCTACTAAATATACCAAAAATGAGCCGGGTGTGGCGGCAGGTGCCTGTAGTCCCAACTACTCGGGAGGCTGAGGCAGGAGAATGGCGTGAACCCAGGAGGCAGAGGTTGCAGTGAGCCGAGATCGTGCCACTGCACTCCAGCCTGGGTGACAGAGCAAGACTCCGTCTCAAAAAAAAAAAAAAAAAAATAGATCTCATGAGAACTTACTCACTATCATGAGAACAATAAGGGAAAAATCTGCCTCTATGATGCAATCACTTCCTTACTGAATTTTTTTTTTTTTTTTGAGATGGAGTCTCGCTCTGTCACCCAGGCTGGAGTGCAGTGGTGCGATCTCGGCTCACTGCAAACTCCGCCTCCCGGGTTTACGCCATTCTCCTGCCTCAGCCTTCCCAGTAGCTGGGACTACAGGCCACCAACCGCCACCATGCCCACCTAATTTTTTTTTTTTTTAAGTAGAGATGGGGGTCTCACCATGTTAGCCAGGATAGTCTCGATCTCCTAACCTCCTGATCTGCCCGCCTCGGCCTCCCAAAGTACTGGGATTACAGGCGTGAGCCACCGCGCCCAGCTGCAATGACTTCCCACCATGTCTCTCCCCCAACACTGGGGATTACAATCCAAAATTAGATTTGGGTGGGGACACAGAGCCAAACGATATCAGAGGGAGATTTGGATACAGAGACACAGAGGAGACCCAGGGAGAAGGACATGAGAAAATGGAGGTACAAATCACAGTGATGCAGCTACAAGCCTAAGAATGCCAAAAATACAAAAAAAATTATCTGGGCATGGTGGCAGGCACCTGTGATCCCAGCTACTGGGGAGACTGAGGCTGAAGAATCACTTGAACCCGGCAGGCAGAGGTTGTAGAGAGCCAAAATCACACCATTGCACTCCAGTCTGGGCAACAAGAGCAAAACTCTGTCTCCAAAAAAAAAAAAAAAAAGAAAGAAAAGAAAAAGAAAAGAATTTTATAGCATCAAAAAAGAATAACATACTGAGGCCAGGCACAGTGGCTCACACCTGTAATCCCAGCACTTTGGGAGGCTAAGGCGGGTGGATCATGAGGTCAGGAATTCGAGACCAGCCTGGCCAACATGGTGAAACCCCATCTGTATTAAAGATACAAAAATTAGCTGGGCACAGTGGTGGGTGCCTGTAATCCCAGCCACTCAGGAGGCTGAGGCAGGAGGACTGCTTGAACCCAGGAGGCAGAGGTTGCAGTGAGCCGAGATCATGCCATTGCCCTCCAGCCTGGATGACAAGAGCAAAACTCCATCTCAAAAAAAAAAAGAAGAAAGTATAACATACTGAAAAGAAAATTTAGCCGAGGCGGTACAAGAGTTAGTCACAGAAAACTACAAAACATTATTGAATGAAACTAAGGAGGCTGAGCGCGGTGGCTCATGCCTGTAATCCCAGTCCTTTGGGAGGCCAAGGTGGGCAGATCACCAAGTCAGGAGATCGAGACCATCCTGCCTAACACGGTGAAACCCTGTCTCAACTAAAAATTCAAAAATTAGCCGGGCAAGGTGGTAGGTGCCTGTAGTCCCAGCTACACGGGAGGCTGAGGCAGGAAAATGGCGTGAAGCTGGGAGGCAGAGCTTGCAGTAAACTGAAATGACACCACTGCACTTCAGCCTGGGCAACAGAGCGAGAGTCCGTCTCAAAAAAAAAAAAAAAAGAAACTAAGGAATGCAGAAACACATGGAAAGCCAATCCACATTCATGAATTGAAAGATGTAATATTGTTGACCAGGCCTGATGGCTCATGCCTGTAATCCCAGCACTTTGGGAGGCCGAGGCGGGCGGATCACAAGGTCAGGAGATCAAGACCATCCTGGCTAACACAGTGAAACCCCGTCTCTACTAAAAAAAAATACAAAAAAATTAGCCTGGCGTGGTGGTGGGCGCCTGTAGTTCCAGCTACTCAGGAGGCTGAGGCAGGAGAATGGCATGAACCCGGGAGGCGGAGCTTGCAGCGAGCCAACATCGCACCACTGTACTCCAGCCTGGGCAACAGAGTGAGACTCCATCTCAAAAAAAAAAAAAAAAAAAAGAGATGTAATATTGTTAAAATATAAATACTCTCCAAATTAATCTACAGATTATCCAAATTAATCTACAGATTCAACACAATTCCTATCAAGATTTCAGCTGCCATTTTTGCAAAATTTGACAAGCTGAGTATTAAATTTATATGGGAATGCAAGGGACCCTGAATGGCCAAAACAATCTCAAAAGTAGTCAAGATCATACAGTACTGGCATTAGGATATAGATATAGATTAATGGAGTAGAATTTAATATCGAGAAATAAAACCTGCCGGGCATAGTGGCTCACGCCTGTAATCCCAGCACTTTGGGAGGCCCAGGTGGGTGGATCACTTGAGGTTGGGAGTTCAAGACCAGCCTGATCAACATGGAGAAACCCCATCTCTACTAAAAATACAAAATTAGCCAGGTGTAGTGGCGCATACCTGTTATCCAGCTACTCGGGAAGGCTGAGGCAGGAGAATCGCTTGAACCTGGGAAGCAGAGGTCTCAGTGAGCCAAGATCATGCCATTGCACTCCAGCCTGGCAACAAGAGTGAAACTCCATCTCAAAAAAAAAAAAAAAAGAAAAAGAAAAGAAAAGAAAAAAAGAAAGAGAAATAAAACCTTACTTTTAGGTCAACTGATTTTTTACAAGAATGCCAAGACAATCTGATGGGGACATTTGAAAAGACAACCTAATATAAAAATGAGAAAAGAATTAGAACAGATATTTCTGCAAAGAAGATATACAAATAGTCAATAGACATTTGAAGAGATGCTCAGCATTATTATTCACTAAGGAGATGCGAATCAAATCCGTGACCACAATTTGTCTCTTCAGCAAATACTGCAACAGTAACTACATATCCACATGCAAAAGAATCATTTGCACCCCTACCTCACCCCATATAGAAAAATTAACTCAAACTGAAACATAGACTTAAATTTAAGAGCTGAAATTACAAAACTCTTCGAAGAAAACAAGAGCAAATCTTTATGACCTTGGGATAGGTAATGTTTTTTAAGATATGACACCAAAAGTACAAAAAAACAAAATAAAAAAATAAATATGTTGGACTTCATCAAAATCAAAACATTTTTGTTGCAAATGATGCAACCAAGAAAGTGAAAAGACAATCCACAGCATGGAAGAAAATAGTTTTAGACTGCTAATAGCTGTGGAGTTATTTTATGGAAATTTTTTTTTCTTTTTTTCTTTTGAGATGGAGTCTCACCCTGTCACCCAGCCTGGAGTGCAATGGTGTGATCTCAGCTAACTGCAACCTCTGTGTCCCAGATTCAAGCAATTCTCCTGCCTCAGCTTCCCAAGTAGCTGGGATTACAGGTGTGTGCCATCACGCCCCACTAATTTTTTACATCTTTTTTTTTTTTTTTCCGAGGCATCAGCCACGCACTTGGCCAATTGTTTTGTATCTTTAGTAGAGACAAGGTTTCACCATGTTGGCCAGGCTGGTCTCAAACTCCTGACCTTGTGATCTGCCCACCTTGGCCTCCCAAAGTGCTGGGATTACAGGTGTGAGCCACTATGCCCCACCTATGAAAATGTTTTTAAATTATGTTGCGGCAATGGTTGCATAACTTTTGAGTGTACTAATCACTGAATTGTGCATTGTAAATGTGTGAATTTTATGCTATATGAATTATATCTCAATAAGGCTATTTTTAAACAATCAACACAACTCCTTTATTAAACTAAAAAGAAAACCATTAGATTCAGAATATCTCTCAATAGATTCAGAGAACTGTTTGACAGGATCAATTCAGCAAATTAGGAATAGAAGGGAACTTCCTCAAACTGATAAAGGGCACCATCAAACAACCTACAAGTAACGACATGCTTGATGGTGAAAGACAAAATGCTTTCCCCTAAAGATCAGGTCAAGACAGGAATGTCCACTGCCGTCACTTCTATTCAGTACTGTACAAGATATTCTCTCTTTTTTCGTACAAAATAGTCTAGCCAGTGCAATGAGGTTTTTATTTTTTATTATTTTTTTCAGACAGAATCTTGCTCTGTCACCCAGGCTGGAGTGCAGTGGTGCAATCTTGGCTCACCGCAGCCTCTACCACCCGGGTTCAAGAGATTCTCCTGCCTCAGCCTCCTGAGTAGCTGGGATTGCAGGCATCCGTGACCATGCCCAGCTAATTTTTGTGTTTTTAGTGGAGACAGGGTTTCATCATGTTGGTCAGGCTGGTCTCAAACTCTTGACTTCATGATCCGCCCGCCTTGGCCTCCCAAAATTCTGGGATTACAGGTGTGAGCCACCATGCCCGGTCAGCTTTTTTTTTTTTTTGAGATAGAGTTTCGCTCAGTTGCCCAGGCTGGAGTACAATGGTGCTATCTCAACTCACCACAAACTCCGCCTCCTGGGTTCAAGCAATTCTCCTGCCTCAGCCTCCTGAGTAGCTGGGATTACAAGCATGCGCCACCATGCTCAGCTAATTTTGTATTTTTAGTAGAGACGGGGTTTCTCCATGTTGGTCAGGCTGGTCTCGAACTCTCGATCACCTCAGGTGATCCGCCCACCCCGGCCTCCCAAAGTGCTGAGATTACAGGCGTGAGCCACCACCCCTGGCCCAAACTCCCTCAGCTTTTGTTTATCTTGAATGTCTTAATATCTCCCTCACCTTTTTTTTTTTTTTTTGGAGACAGAGTCTCACTCTGTCACCCAGGCTGGAGTACAGTGGCACAGTCTTGTCTCGCTGCAACCTCTGCCTCCCAGGTTCAAGCAATTCTTCTGCCTCAGCCTCCCGAGTAGCTGGGATTACAGGCATGTGCCATCACACCCGGCTAATTTTTATATTTTTAGTAGAGACAGGATTTCACCATGTTGGTCAGGCTGGTCTCAAACTCCTGACCTCGTGATTTGCCCGCCTTGGCCTCCCAAAGTGCTGGGATTACAGGCGTGAACCACCACACCTGGCCACTCCCTCACTTTTGAAGGATAGTTTTGCTGGATATAAGATACTTAGTGACAGCTTTTTCTTTTACCACTTCACTGTGTTAACTTTTTTATCTCTATAGCTTCTGATGAGAAATCTGCTGATTTTCATCTTATTGAGGATTTCTTGCATGTGGAGTTGCTTCTCTCATGCTCTTTTCAAGGTTCTCTCCTTGGCTTTCAAAACTTTAATTATAATGTGTCTCACTATGGGTCTCTGAGTTCATCTTACTTGGAGTTCATTGAACTTCTTGGATTTTTTATATTTATGTCTTTTGTCAAATTTGGGAAGTTTTCAGCTATTATTTCTTCAAATATTCTCTTAGCACCCACCCCCCTTCTCCTTTGGAACTTTCACCATGCATACTTTGGCGCACATGATGGTTTCCCACAGGTCTCTTAGGCTCTGTTCACTTTTCCTCAAGCTTTTTTCTTTCTATTCCTCAGACTCAATAATTTCCATAGTCCTTTCTTCAAATTTGCTCATTCTTTTTTTGTATTAGGCCATTCTTTGTGTTTCTATAAAGGAATACCTAAGACTGCATAATTCACAAAGAAAAGAGGTTTCATTGGCTCATGGTTCTGCAGGCTTTGTGGGAAGCATGGTGCTGGCATCTGCTTCTGGTGAGGCCTCAGGAAGCTTACTTACAATCATGGTGGAAGGTGATGGAGAGCCAGCCCATCACACAGCAAGAGCAGGAGCAAGAGAGAGAGGAAGGAGGTGCCACACACTTTTCAACAACCAGATCCCACAATAACTCACTCACTATTGCAAGGAGAACACCAAGCCATTTGTAAGGGATCTGTCCTCGTGACCAAAACACCTCCCACCAGGACCCACCTCCAACATTGGGATTACATTTAAATATGAGGTCTGGGAGGACAAGCATTCAAACTATATCATTGATTCTGCCCATTTTTCATTTTATTTGTTATACTTTTTAGTTGCAAAATTTGTTCTTAGTTTCTTTTCCAGGTTTTCTATCTCTTTATTGATATTTCCTTTTTTTTTTAGACAGAGTCTGCTCTGTCACCCAGGCTGAAGTGCAGTGGCACGATCTTGGCTCACTGCAACTTCCACCTCCTGGGTTTGTGCCATTCTCCTGCCTCAGCCTCCCGAGTAGCTGGAACTAGAGGCACCCGCCACTGCGCCAGGCTAATTTTTTGTATTTTTAGTAGAGACGGGATTTCACCATGTTAGCCAGGATGGTCTCCATCTCCTGACCATGTGATCCACCCGCCTCAGCCTCCCAAAGTGCTGGGATTTCAGGTGTGAGCCACAGCGCCCGGGCTTTTTTTTTTTTAATTGCCTGGGCTGAAATGCAGTGGTGTGATCTTGGCTCACGGCAACCTCCACCTCCTGGGTTCAAGTGATTATCCTGCTTTAGCGTCTCGAGTAGCTGGGATTACAGGCATGCACCACAACACTTGGCTAATTTTTGTATTTTTATTTTTGTTTTTTTTTTAAGAAAAGTTTTATTAATGTGTCAATATTTCAGCAAAGTTATCAACGGGTTGAAAACACAAACACACTATTACAGGCTTTAAAGTAACAAACGAGTTTTACACAACTGAAATATTACACATACTTATGGGATTTATTGAATGACTAACAGACTCATAAAATAAATTTTTTGTTTGTTTTTGTTTGAGACGGAGTCTCGCTCTGTTGCCCAGCCTGGAGTGCAGTGGCATGATCTCGGCTCACTGCAACCTCCGCCTCCCGGGTTCACGCCATTCTCCTGCCTCAGCCTCCCAAGTAGCTGGGACTACAGGCGCCTGCCACCACGCCCAGCTAATTTTGTGTATTTTTAGTAGAGACGGGGTTTCACCGTGTTAAGCCAGGTGGGTCTCAGTCTCCTGACCTCATGATCCACTCTCCTCGGCCTCCCAAAGTGCTGGGATTACAGGCGTGAGCCACCACGCCCAGTCAGACCCACAAAAGAAATTAAATCTGAAAAACGAAATCCAGTATTAGCACCTGTAATATCTCTGACAGTGAAATTTTTAATGGTTTCCCTCTCCTAATGTATTTTTAAACTCGCTCCCAAATACAGTGCTCTCAAACCCCAAGGATGACTGCAAAGGCATAAGCAGCCCTGATCCTAGAAATGTACAGCCAAAAGCAGAGCTACAAATAGGGACTCAGATTTGAGAGTTTTACTTAGAAGTGACTTACTGTACTTGAGCCAGTCATAATGTGCACTGAATACTGTATATGAGAAAATTCTGTGAGTCATAAGGTTTGCATAGGGATAGTTAAAAATTAGTAATATACAGTATTATTCCTATCAAGTTTTTTCTCATAAGCTATATTTATAGGAAAACTGTAATTAAAATATTTATTATGATGTTTTTTTGTTTTTGAGACAGAGTCTAGCTCTGTTGCCCAGGTTGCCACCACGCCCAGCCTAAAATATTTTTTATACCTGCTTATTACATATCCAGGGACACAGCAGGAACATCTATGTGTTTGATGGTTTGGCATCCACTTTATTGTGCTTACTGATTTTTGTGATAAGCAACACACATCACATCTTCACAACATTCAAGGTAATGCAACAATGATATAAAATTCTCCAAAGAAATAACTGGAAATTGCATTAAATACTGCTTTAATGAGGAATAATTGCTATAATAAAACAAATAGCATTATACATCATTTTTTCAATGAGCTTCAGTTTGAAGAACTGAATAGTAGAAACAGATCTTAAGATTGAGTCATGGTAAAACCGGTAAATCTTTGAAATCTAGGAGGTGCATTAGCACAACCATAGCCACAACCAACCCTTGCCAAAATCCTGGAGAAAAGCATTTTATTAATTTAGGGGAACAAGATGGAACACTGGTGAAGATACAACTTGTTGAGGTCTAAAGCTACCTGAGAAGCTGCCCCAGGGAATGAAGAGAACCAATGGTATGTACTGGTGGCAGATAATAAGCTTTGCACTGGGCTGACCAGCTGCGTTTTATTAAATGGCCTTGAATAAAAAAAGTGAAATGCTTCATTGTGTTTTCTCAGAAACTAGTCAAAAGATTACAGAATCCTACACAATTTAGAGACATAAAGTGGATGCTGAGAGACTAGAGGTCACTCCAGGTGTGGAAAGCTACAAAGTAAGTCCTTGGAGTAAATGGCACCGTGGATCTAGCGGCAGATAGAAAGGAATGATGCTCTGGAGAGGAGGTAGGGACACTCTGTGGTCGGCCAATGGATACATGAGGGGCCCGGCTGGAAGTGGGATATTTAATTCTATGGTTTATCTTCTGTGGCTCATGCCTCTGTCTTCATAAATGGTAATTTCAATAACTCGCAGTCGTCACTCAGTGGGATCTGTCAGGAGGAGGCCTTGTGGAACATAGATCTTCTCATTCTGCTCTTGAATGTGTTTGGAGACTTTCTTCAGAACCTTCTCATAATGAGTTTCCATGCATAGGAAGATGGTATATGCTGTTAAACAAGCTAAAGAACCTTTGAGATATGATTGGCTGCCAAGCTTCTCTGCTTCTGCATAAAGGTTATTTAGAGTTCAAACTATTTCTTCAAACTGCTGCCTATCAATCCAGTTCTCCAGCTCCGTGGGGAGCTCGGTCTGGATCTGGCAGTGTGTGCCACTGCTGCAGTCTCGCTGAATGAACACCTTTCTGGACACTGGTGCCTGCTGTGGCTTCATGGCAAGGACAGGATGGGCCGCACTCTAATTTTTGTATTTTTGGTAGAGACATAGTTTCACCATGTTGGCCAGGCTGGTCTTGATCTCCTGACCTCAGGTGATCCATTCACCTCACCCTCCCAAAGTGTTGGGATGACAAGCATAAGCCACTGCGTCCTGCCCTCCTATGAGTCTTTAACGCCAAGTCAAGATAAAGTCTTTAATGCTTTGTCAAGATAAAGCCTCACGTCCATTTCAGTGTCAACCATCAGGGACTCAGCTGCAGACACTTTTGACTTATCTGCTTTTTGTTTATTTGTTTTTTATTTTTTGTGGGTTTTTTTTGCAAGCCTTTATGCTGCCTTCCTGTCTTTCTTTTTTTTCTTTTTAGACTAAGTCTTGCTCTGTCCCCAGGCCAGAGTGCAGTGGCGTGATCTCAGCTCACTGCAACCTCTGCCTCCAGGGTTCAAGCAATTCTCCTGCCTCAGCCTCCCGAGTAGCTGGGACCACAGGCGTGAGCCACCATGCCTGGCTTGCCTTTCTGTCTTTCTCCTCTTCCTGAGTTCCCTTCCCCATCCCTACAGCATGGACTCCACATATGCCAAACTTGCAAGCTTGCTGTTTGCTGCAAACAAACCTGGACTGATAATCTCTCTTTTGTCATCTGGGCAGCCAGACTGACTGTTCTCTTCTACCTGGGTGCCTGTGTACATGTCCTCTAACCCCTAACCCTTTGCAGCTTCTGTTTCTTTTTTTCTTTTTTTTTTTTTTGAGATGGAGTTTCACCCTTGTTGCCCAGGCTAGAGTGCAATGGTGCGATTTTGGCTCACTGCAACCTCTGCCACCCAATTCAAGCGATTCTTCTGCCTCAGCCTCCCGAGTAGCTGGGATTACAGGCATACGCCACCATGTCCAGCTAATTTTGTATTTTTAGTAGAGACAGGCTTTCTCTATGTTGGTCAGGCTGGTCTCGAACTCCTGACCTCAGGTGACGTGCCTGCCTTGGCCTCCCAAAGTCCTGAGATTACAGGTGTGAACCACCAAGCCCTGCCAGCTTCTGTTTCTTTATATATAAACAGCACTGTCGTGAAGATGCAATGAGATGAATTTTAGCTCAGAGCCTGCCACCTGGTGACTTACCCATGTTAAGTATTGTGGTTACAGCTCTGCTGTCAAACCACTTCTCCAACTCTCTTTCTAGCCTCAGTTCATTTGTCAAAGGGTTTGGCCCCAGTATTTTGCTGGATATTCAGAAGTACGACCTCACATCTGCAGAACGCCACTGACTTTCACACGAGGCCTCCCAGGAAGGGATTCCAGGCCTCAGACACCAGCTGGTGGATCTCAGGACTTGCCACTCCACTTTTGCATTTTTCAGGACCACAAGGCATACAGTTGGTCTAACAGTCTTTTCTGTCCTCCCAGTGGTCAGCTGCAGCCCAGTTCTAGGGCTTTTGTGGGGGAAGACGGGAGAGGGATGGGAGTCAGGGCATAGAAATGTGTCAGATGAGCCTTTGCTTGCAAGGAGCTCACCACTTGGGTGGTGGAGAAGGCCCAGAAGGCACTATGACAGTGCTCCCAAATCAGGAAAAGATTGCTAAATGCCCATACACGCAGGATCACACGGGAGCCCAGAGTTGGACACCAGGATCAGCTGGGAGTCTGCCTGACATTGATGATGTTTGGCTAGAATACTGATGGACGAATGGGAGGTAGCAAGACCGACACTGAGGGAAGGGCATCCCAGGCACAGGGAAGAGCATTTAGGAAGGCGTGAAACAGTCCGATGCATTCTGGGAACTCCAAGTAATTCCATTCTTGAGTTGAGCGAGGGCTAAAAACCTTCAAACCACAACACATTCCAGCCATCTGTCTCTTCTTCTCCCTCCATTTCATCCTCAATACTATAGCTAGATGTATCTTCCTTCCTTCCTTTCTTTTTTAAGATGGGGTTTCAGCTGGGCACGGTGGCTCACACCTGTAATCCCAGCACTTTGAGAGGCTGAGGCGGGCAGATCACTTGAGGTCAGGAGCTCAAGACCAGCCTGGCCAACATGGAGAAATCCTGTCTCTACTAAAAATACAAAATTAGCCAGGCATGGTGGTGCATGTCTGTAACCTTCCTACTTGGAAGGCTGAGGCAGGAAAATCCCTTGAATCTGAGAGGCGGAGGTTGCAGTGAGCCGAGACTGTGCCATTGCACTCTAGCCTGGGCAATAAGAGGGAAACTCTGTCTCAAATAAATAAATAAATAAATATAAAATAAAATAAATTTGGCTCCTCTGATTTTAAAACTGATTTGGGCTCCCTATATGACCTACAGGACCAAGAACAAACTCCTTTTCTTGACATTGAAAACTCTTCACAGCCTTTCCCCAAACTCCTTCCACCTCTCCTCCCTACCTTCTGTTATAATTATAGCCACTTGGATGATTTCCTGTTCTTAAAGCAGGCCAGTCACCTTTTTTGTCCAGACTTCTCCCTCTGCCTGGAATGTTCTTCTCCCCTTCCTCCCTGGGCAAATCCCCCCCATCTTCCAAGACCCAATTCAGAGGACAGGTTCACTAGAAGCCCCTTCAGGGTACTCCCAGTGCCTAGAATCCAGCCTGTCATTTTGGTTGAATAATTAATTAATCAGATCAAGGACATCTTCCCTGAGTACCCAATATAGCACCCCCATGCCCCACCCCCGTGCTTCCTGCACACCTCCTCTATGCTATTTGGAACTTCTTTAAGTCAGGCTTCATTTCTTTTGTTTCGTTTCTTTCTTTCTCCTTCCTTCCTTCCTTCCCTCCTTCCTTCCTTTCTTTCTTCTTCTTCTTTTTTTTTTTTTTTTTTTTTTTTTGAGACGGAGTCTCACTCTGTCACCAGGCTGGAGTGCAGTGGCACAATCCGGCTCACTGCAAGCTCTGCCTCCTGGGTTCACGCTATTCTCCTGCCTCAGCTTCCGGAGTAGCTGGGACTACAGGCGCCCGCCGACACGCCCGGCTAATTTTTTGTATTTTTAGTAGAGACAGGGTTTCACCGTGTTAGCCAGGATGGTCTCGATCTCCTGACCTCGTGATCCGCCCGCCTCAGCCTCTCAAAGTGCTGGGATTACAGGCGTGAGCCATGGTGCCCAGCCTTTTTTCTTTTTTTCCTTTCTCTCTTTCTTTTTTGAGATGGAATCTTGCTCTGTCATCCAGAGCTGGAGTGCAGTGGCACGATCTCAGTTCACTGCAATCTCCACCTCCCAGGTTCAAGCGATTCTCCTGCCTGAGCCTCCCGACTCGCTGGGATTACAGGCACCCGCCACCGTGCCCGGCTAATTTTTTGTATTTTTAGTAGAGACAGGGTTTCACCGTGTTAGCCAGGATGGTCTCGATCTCCTGACCTCGTGATCCGCCCGCCTCAGCCTCTCAAAGTGCTGGGATTACAGGCGTGAGCCATGGTGCCCAGCCTTTTTTCTTTTTTTCCTTTCTCTCTTTCTTTTTTGAGATGGAATCTTGCTCTGTCATCCAGAGCTGGAGTGCAGTGGCACGATCTCAGTTCACTGCAATCTCCACCTCCCAGGTTCAAGCGATTCTCCTGCCTGAGCCTCCCGACTCGCTGGGATTACAGGCACCCGCCACCGTGCCCGGCTAATTTTTGTAATTTTAGTAGAGATGGGGTTTCACCATCTTGGCCAGGCTGATCTCAAACTCGTGACCTCATGATCCACCTGCCTCGGCCTCCCAAAGTGTTGGGATTACAGGCGTAAGCCACCGCGCTCGGTCTCTGGCCTCATTTCTTTTCTTTTTTAGAGGAATCAGGCTGGAGTGCAGTGGCACAATATCTCACTACAGCCTCGAACTCCTGGGCTCCACTGCTCCTCCCACCTCAGCCTCCTCAATAGCTAGGACTGCAGGCGTGCACCACCACGCCCAGCTATTTTCTTTTTTAAATTATTTTTTTGTAGAGGTGGGATCTTGTTACATTGCCCAGGCTGATCTCCAACTCAGCCTCAAGCGATCCTCCCACCTCTGCCTCCCAAAGTGCTGGGATTACAGCTGTGAGCCACCGCGCCTGGCACGGGCTTTATTTCTGATGGCCCTTCCTTTTTCCTCGATGCCTTTCTAACTCTGTACCTGGCACATGGAAGTGCTTGGTACGTGTTCGTTGAATGAATGAATTAACGGGCGAACATGCCATTTCACCTTATATATCTTGTGAAGCCGCCAGGCCCGGGCCTGATGTCATAGCCTTTACCCCTGGCCCGAGTCTCCAGTCCCCTGCGTGTCTGCTGACCGCAGCGCGAACGCCAGGGCACTACCCTCCCCAACCCGAGCCCAGCCCTCTTCCACGTCGGGGTCCCTCCCACCCTTTCCCCGCCCGCTTTCCTGCCGCAGTGCAGCTCAGCTCCTAGCTCAGCCGGAGGTGTCCCCGCCCACAGCCAGGATTGGAGGACGGAGGCAACGCCCAACCCACCGGGCTGCCTCCTATTGACGCGGCCCCCGCCAGGGGTGGGGAGAGGGCCGGCGGCTGCTGACGCCATCCTATAGCCAGAAAAGCCCTGGCCAGTGGCGGGCGCGACAGTGTCCGTGCTACCAGGCGGAGGTGAGTGCGCGGCGGCCGGATGGGCGGGACGGGCGTGGAGAACGCCGAGAACGGTGGCGCGCGCTCACGTCCGTCTTCCCAAGGGCTGAGCTCGGCCAAGCGCAGTGCCCAGAACTCGGAACCAGCCTAGCCCGGGGGACCCTGCTGGCCAAGGAGGTCGTCAGTCCTGTCTTGTCTTCCAGACCCGGTGGACCGAAGCTTCCGGACGACAAGGAACTGCCCAATATGGCCTCGGAGGTGAGTGGGACCTCGGGACGCCGATCCTCCCAGCCCCCAAACGAGAGGGTGGGGGCCCCAGACCTGCCTCGGGCCACCCTGCTGGGAATCGCCCTCCAGGAAGTAATTTTGAAAATTACCCAGGAAGCTGGCACCCCCAACCCTCCCGGGCGCATCTTCTGGAGCTCAGCAGTCACCTTTACTGGGACTCACCTGTGTCCCCAGGCAGCCCTTTTGGCAAACCCACCAACCCACACTACTAGGGGTAGAGTGGCTCTGCCCTCACCTCACAGTGATGCCTGCCTGGCCAGGAAAAGTGCTCCCAAGCCTTCAGCCTTCCACCTCTTCATTCCTTCTTCCCCGTGTCCTCCTGTCAGGTCCCACCCCACACCACACCCCTTCTCCTGCTAGAGCAGTTGTCCCTGTTTATAGAATAAGGCTTAGCCCCTAAGTGTTCTTGTCCTTGACTGTGGCATGTGGAAAGAACCAGGAAAAAGGGGACCTCGCCTTGTGACTCCAGCAACCCCAGTGCCTGGTTCCCTTCCTGTCTCACTGGACCCTGCTCCTTAGGGTCAGTGGCTCCTGGCTTCTCTTCCTGACCACTGAGATGCCGGAGTCCTGGGCAGAGGTTTCCTTCCTTTGGGGCACAGTTGATTTATCTGGCAATGGGGGTAATAATAGCTGTTGGCCTCCCTCTGTAAGGCACTAGATTATGAGGCCATTGCTTTGGACACTTCAGGGGAAAGGGGCTGTTCACCTGATGCTTGATGAAGGGAACCCCGGGAAGCAGGAGGTCTGGGTTCCAGGCCCTTCTGGCCTTCATTAGCTAGCAATTCACTTCCTCTTTCTCAGTGCCCTGCAAGCTTCTGGGTCATGGGCAGGGGGCAGGGGAGCAGGGCCTGGACTTCGGAGCCAAACAGACTTGGTTTCTGGACCAGTCACTTGGGCCCTCCAAACCTCTTTCCTCATTTGTGAAATAGGGGTAATATTGCCCACCTCATAAAAGGCCATAATAACACATGTCAAATCCCTAGCACAGGGCTGAGCAACAGTAGGTGCTCAATAAATGGTGGCTAACCACAACAGTACTGATATTTCTACTTTGGGAAGCTGAGGCGGGAGGATTGCTGAAGCCCAGGAATTCCAGACCAGCCTGGGCAACATAGTGAGATCCTGTCTCTACAAAAAAATTTTGAAAATGACCCAGGTGTGGTGGCATACACCTGTAGTCTCACAGGAGGCGGAGGCAGGAGGATTGCTTGAACCCCGAAGTTTGAGACTGCAGTGAGCATGATCTCACCCTGCACTCCAACCTAGGCAACAGGATGAGATCCAGTTTCAAAAAACAAAAATAGAAAACCCTGCCAGGCATGGTGGTTCACACCTGAAATCCCAGCACTTTGGGAGGCCGAGGCGGGTGGATCATCTGAGGTCAAGAGTTTGAGACCAGCCTGGCCAACATGGTGAAACCCCATCTCTACTAAAAATGCAAAAATTAGCTGAGTGTGGTGGTAGGTTCCTCTAGTCCCAGCTATTCGGGAGGCTGAGGCAGGGGAATCGCTTGAACACGGGAGGCAGAGGTTGCAGTGAGCCGAGATCGCACCATTGCACTCCAGCCCGGGTGACAAAGCAAGACTCTACCTCAAAAAAGGAAAAAAACCCACAAATCCCAAAACCAAAACTGATATTTCCCATGTACATTCAACCTTGACTGTTGCTCATTCAACCCAGCCCAACTCAGTGCCCCATCCTCTGGCCCTGAAGAGACCATTCTGGCCCAGATGTGTCCTGGCTTGCAGTAGCACCTTCTGCTACCACACTGGGCTTCCCCTCTCCTCAGTGCCCAAGGGGAGGCACCTCACTCTGATCTCCCCGTAAGGTCCTATTATGCCTGCCAGTAAGGATAGGAGTTTGGTCTGGAGCACAGTGGTCTGGCTTCCCACAAGCCCAGTGCTCCAGGTGACCTCAGCTTGCCCCAGACCTTCCTGTAGGTTGGCACTAATTGGTTTGGCTGCCGCTCCGCTTATTAAGTAGTTGTTTTTATTACTAACAACCTAGGCAGGGTGGCCCAGGAGCCCGCTGGGGGAGGCGGTGCCAGGCTCCTGGCTGAAGGGCAGGCTGGCCCCAATTCTGACTGGCTGGCTGGCTCCAGTGATCAGGACCAGGTCCCCACGTGGTGCTTTGCTGGAGATCTGGGCTTGGTGGGGCAGCTGTGGGGTAAGGGGCAGGACCAGCTCAAAAGACGGGGTGGGGGTGGAGTCTGCCTCTGCAGGGCAGAGTCCTTTGGCAGCTGGGGCTGTTGGGCATGGAGGGGTCAGCTCACAGCTCAGGGCCAAAGCACTGTAGAGGTCTCTGGGGTGCACCCAGGAACCAGGAGTAGAGCTGAAGCATGTCCTATCCCCTGCCAGCCCTCCCTTAATAACAGCTGGCATTTCTCAAGTCCTTCCTGAGCACCAGGCACCACGTTATATATGTAATTTGCAAATGCTATCTGATTAAATGCTCACAACAAGGTTATCAGATAGGTACTATTATTATCTTTAACTTATTATTATTATTATCTTTTTTTTTTGAGACGGAGTCTCGCTCTGTCGCCCAGGCTGGAGTGCAGCGGCGCGATCTCCGCTCACTGCAAGCTCTGCCTTCCGGGTTCACGCCATTCTCCTGCCTCAGCCTCCTGCATAGCTAGGACTACAGGCGCCCGCCACCGCGCCCGGCTAATTTTTGTATTTTTAGTAAAGATGGCGTTTCACCGTGTTAGCCAGGATGGTCTCGATCTCCTGACCTCGTGATCTGCCTGTCTCGGCCTCCCAAAGTGCTGGGATTACAGGCGTGAGCCACCGCGCCTGGCCCTTATTATTATTTTTAAGAAGGAGTCTTGCTCTGTCGCCCAAGCTGGAGTGCAATGGCGCCATCTCTGCTCACCACAACCTCTACCTCCAGGGTTCAAGCGATTCTCCTGCTTCAGACTCCCAAGTGGCTGGGACTACAGCTGCCTGCCACCGAGCCTGGCTAATTTTTGTATTTTTAGTACAAACAGGGTTTCACCATGTTGGCCAGGCTGATCTTGAACTCCTGACCTCAAGTGATCCACCTGCCTGAGCCTCCCAACCCTGAGGTTTAATAATAGCTGCCAGGCCAGGTGGTTAATAGAAGTCTGGGGCATTGCAGGGGGACAGAGGAGGATATATGTCCCCATTGGCCATTGTAGACTCCCTTCCACAAAAAGGACGTCAGTGAAGTGACATGCCCACCTCCACCCCACCCTCCTCCCAGTCCTGGGCACTAGGGCTGTGCCCCAGGTATTCTGTACCCCCTCCCTGATCTGTCCCATGCCCTGGTCTCTGCCCTCTTTCAAAACATAGATGTGGCCAGCGCCTTGGCTCATGTCTGTAATCCCAGCACTTTGGGAAGCTGAGGCTGGAGGATGGCTTGAGACCAGGAGTTCAAGACCAGCCTAGGCAACATAGTGAGACTCTGTCTCTACCAATTTTTTTTTATTTTTATTTATTTATTTATTTTGAGACAGAGTCTTGCTCTGTCGCCCAGGCTGGAGCGCAGTGGCGCAATCTTGACTCACTGCAAACTCCGCCTCTTGGGTTCAAGCAATTCTCCTGCCTCAGTCTCCTAAGCAGCTGGGACTACAGGCGAGCGCCACCACGCCCAGCTCATTTTTGTATTTTCAGTAGAGACTGGGTTTCACCATGTTAACCAGGGTGGTCTCTATCTCCTGACCTCGTGATCCACCCACCTCAGCCTCCCAAAGTGCTGGGATTACAGGTGTGAGCCACCACTCCTGGCCCTACAATTTTTTTTTTTTTCCCTGTAACGGAGTCTCGCTCTGTCACCCAGGCTGGAGTGCAGTGGCGCGATCTCGGCTCACTGCAAACTCCGCCTCCCGGGTTAACACCATTCTCCTGCCTCCTCCCGAGTAGCTGGGACTACAGGCGCCCGCCACTACTCCTGGCTAATTTTTTGTATTTTTAGTGGAGGCGGGGTTTCACCATGTTAGCCAGGATGGTCTCTGTCTCCTGACCTCGTGATCCACCCGCCTCGGCCTCCCAAAGTGCTAGGATTACAGGCGTGAGCCACCGCCCCCGGCCGGGCCCGGCCCAGCCCTACAAAATTTTTGAAAACTGTCTGGATGTGGTGGCGCATGCTTGTAGTCCCAACTACTGGGGAAGCTGAGGCGAGAGGACTGGTTGAGCCCAGGAGTTTGAGGCTGCAGTGAGCTATGATGGTGCCACTGCACTCCAAGCTGGGTAACAGAGTGAGACCCTGTGTCTAAAAAAGAATTTAAAGGCTGGGTGCGGTGGCTCACACCTGTAATCCCAGCACTTTGGGAGGCCGAGGCAGGCAGATCACGAGGTCAGGAGATCAAGACCATCCTCGCTAACACAGTGAAACCTGGTCTCTGCTTAAAAAAAAAAAACAAAAACAAAAAATTAGCCAGGCATGGTGGCGGGCGCCTGTAGTCCCAGCTACTTCGGAGGCTGAGGCAGGAGAATGGCGTGAACCTGGGAGGTGGGGCTTGCAGTGAGCCGAGATCCCGCCACTGCACTCCAGCCTGGGTGACAGAGCGAGACTCCATCTCAAAAAAAAGGAAAAAGAATTTTAAAAGTGTTTTTAAACAAACAAAACGGGCTGGGCACGGTCGCTGATGCCTGTAATCCCAAGCACTTTAGGAGGCTGAGGTCAGGGGATCACCTGAGATCAGGAGTTCGAGACCAGTCTGACCAACATGGTGAAACCCTGTCTCTACTAAAAATACAAAACTCAGCTGGGTGTGGTGGCACACGCCTGTAATTCCAGCTAGTCGGGAGGTTGAGGCAGGAAAATTGGCTTGAACTCGGGAGGCGGAGGTTGCTGTGAGCCGAGATCATGCCACTGCACTCCAGCCTAGGTGACAGAGTGAGACTGTATCTCAAAAAAAAGAACAAAACGTAGATGCCTACATACCATTCCACTGCCCTTGGCTCCTAGGGAGTAAGGGGTCACCCAGTGATCTCCTAGAAGGCCAGTGACAATGGGGGGTGTCAGGGTGCTTTTCAGAGCCAAGGGAGTGGTAGGAATTGGGATCTTAGTCCAGCTCCAAGCTGTGAGGGAGAGTTGCAGAGCACTTAAGCTTGGTGGAGACCCTCAAGGCCTCTTTGCCTATCCCTGCAGCAAAGGTTCAGGACACCAGAGCCAAGTCCAGAAGCCCTGGTGGAACAGGGGTGAAGAGCGTGGGTTCTGACTGGTGGAACAGGGGTGAAGAGCATGGGTTCTGACTTCAGACTGCTGGGCTGCAGCCCTGGCTCTCCCACCTCAGGTGAGGGCAGGCTGCATGCCCCTCTGTGCCTCAGTTTCCCCCTCTTCAACATAGTGGACTTGTGTTGGTGCCTACCCCAGAGGGTTGTGTCAACAATTAGGATGGCACCTGGCACCTTGGTCAGTGGCAGGAAAGGTTCCAGAAGCTCTGCTGTGGTTCCAGGGATGCCTCAGGCCCTGCCACCATCTCGTTGGAGTGGGGCCATGTGGTGGGAAAGAATCCCAACTTTAAGGCCACACGCAGTGGCTCATGCCTGTAATCCTAGCACTTTCAGAGGCCAAGGCGGGAGGATCACCTGAGGTCAGGAGTTCAAGACCAGCCTAGCCAACATGGTGAAACCCCATCTCTACTAATGATACAAAAATTAGCGGGCTGTGGTGGCACATGCCTGTAATCCCAGCTACTCGGGAGTCTGAGGCAGGAGAATCTTTTGAACCTGGGAGGCAGAGGTTGCAGTGAGCCAAGATGGCGCCACTGCACTCCAGCCTGGCCGCCAACAGAGTGAGAATCTGTCTCAAAAAAAAAAAAAAAAAAAAAAAAAAAGAACCCAAACTTTTGGTGTTCAGCCACGTTCCCATGCTCACTCCCATGCTCAGTCCCATGGTGACTCTGGGAAGATCTCAGCCTCCTTGTCTGCCCAGTTAGAATGATCTGATGCCCCTGCTACCATCAGACTTGATAAGTTTCCCGAAGACTGCAAGAAGCACTGTTCTGGAGGGTGGAGGAGAGACTAATTGTTCTTGCTCTCCTGGCCAGAGTGGGAAGCTTTGGGGTGGCCGGTTTGTGGGTGCAGTGGACCCCATCATGGAGAAGTTCAACGCGTCCATTGCCTACGACCGGCACCTTTGGGAGGTGGATGTTCAAGGCAGCAAAGCCTACAGCAGGGGCCTGGAGAAGGCAGGGCTCCTCACCAAGGCCGAGATGGACCAGATACTCCATGGCCTAGATAAGGTACTTGCCGTGGCCAACGCCCCACCCAAGGCCCTTTCCCTGTGGCCCCAGGCTCCCACCAAATCCCTAAGCAAATAGTACAGTGTTGCTCATCTGTGGTTTCACATTGAACTAATTATATACTCAAGTGCTGTTTAACTGTGTGCCTTGATGTCCACCTCTCTCCATCTTTTAATGATCCCTGTGACCCACATGGCTCATGGGTAAAGGTGGGCCTGAGATGCCCCTCTCCCAGGGTGCGCTTCCAGGACTCAGCTCCTGGATGGGGACAGTCAGTCATCACGGATAGGGTGGGACCAGGGCTGGGGCTCTCTTAGCTGCTGATGCCTGCTCACCTGACCCCTGGCATTGCTGCTACCCGCTATAGGTGGCTGAGGAGTGGGCCCAGGGCACCTTCAAACTCAGCCCCAACGATGAGGACATCCACACAGCCAACGAGCGCCGCCTGAAGGTATGACCCCTGGAGTCCCACCACTGTCCTGGCCTCCCCCTCCACCTTGCCCAGGGCCACTTTGAGCATTAGCACCATCATTCTGTTTACTTCGCCATTGGCAGACAGCAGGTGAGACCTTAGGACATGGGCCAGGCACCCTGGCTCATGCCTATAATCCTAACACTTTGGGAGGCCGAGGTGGGAGGATCGCTTGAGGCCAGGAGTTCCAGACCAGCCTGGACAACATAACGAGGTCCCACAACTACAAAAATTAAAAAAAAAAAAAAAAGAACAATAGGCCTCAGCAGAAATGGTGAGAGATTTGGGCAGGACCTGGAGCCCTGGGGTACGGAGGTAGGTTAGCGGGGCTGATAAGGAACCCTGCCCTGCCTGGGTTGACTCCTTGGGGGATACAGACCGTGACCTTGGGTCTCCCTTCACCTCCAGGAGCTCATTGGTGAAACGGCAGGGAAGCTGCACACAGGACGGAGCCGGAATGACCAGGTGCCTCTAGCCCCTCCACCCCACTGCTCCATGTTGTCCTAAACTTGGGGAGCCCAGGGGGCAGTTAGAGCTCTGCAACGGTCCTGGCTTCTCAGGGAAGCAACACGTCAGCCTCCCTGAGCACCACCTCCTCCTCGCACAGGTGGTCACGGACCTCAGGCTATGGATGCGGCAGACCTGCTCCACGCTCTCGGGCCTCCTCTGGGAGCTCATCAGGACCATGGTGGATAGGGCAGAGGCGTGAGTCCTACAGGGACACCCAGGGGGCAGACAGAGGTGTGATGGCAGCCTGAACAGGAAACCTAGGGGGCAGGGGTGAACAGGGTGGGGGTGCCAGGCCCTGGGGGACAGGGACATCCCAGAACTCCAGGATCGAGGCAGAGTAGCTAGGAGTGGGCCATTTCCTGCAGGCCCCAATGCTCCCATGCCAGTCTAGCTCAGCAGGCAGGGAAGACTCACCCATTGTGGGGCCGGGTGCGGTGGCCCATGCCTATAATCTCAGCACTTTGGGAGGCCAAGGTGGGTGGATCACCTGAGGTCAGGAGTTCGACCTGCCTGGCCAACATGGTGAAACTCTGTCTCTACTAAAAATACAAAAATTAGCCAAGCGTGGTGGTGTGTGCCTGTAATCCCAGCTACTCGGGAGGCTGAGGCAGGAGAACTGCTTGAACCCGGGAGGCAGAGGTTGCAGTGAACCAAGATTGTGCCATTGCACTCCAGCCTGGGCTACAGAGCGAGACTCCATCTCAAAGAAAAAAAAGTAAAAAAAAGGAAACTCACCATTTGCAGAGCTGAGGGCAGGAAACTAAGCCAAGCACAGCTAGCTTGGCTGTGCCTGGAGCAGCCAGAGTCACTCCCCACCCTGCCTGTCCCCCAGATCCCTCATCCCAAGCTTCGTGTCCCCAACCAGCCCATCTGGCAAAAGACAGAGCCAAAGGCTGCCTCCTGCTGGCCTCATTTCAGGCTTTGGCTTCTGAGACCTGGTGTCTTTGGGACTGGATTTGTTCCTTACAGACCTGGACGAAGAGCTGCTGAGGAGTCTCCATGTGTTGTCAGAGACCCCTCCTCTTCCTCAACTCCCTGTGATGCTTGTTTCGCAGACTTGGGGGGAAACAAGGGCACAAGAATTGTCACTCAGCAGGTAAGGCAGGGCTGCTAGGAGGAACAGGGAGTGTCTGCTACTGAGTTCAAGGTTTCTTTAAATTTTTTTTTTTTTTGAGACAGGGTTTTGCTCTGCCGCCTAGTCTGGGGTATAGTGGCGCGATCTTAGCTAACTGCAAACTCTGCCTCCTGGGTTCAAGTGATTGTAGTGCCTCAGCCTCCCAAGTAGCTGAGATTACAGGTGTGCACCACCATGTCCAGCTAATTTTTGTATTTTTTTCAGTAGAGATGGGTTTTGCCATGTTGGCCAGGCTGGTCTCGAACTCCTGAGCTCAGGTGATCCACCCACCTCGGCCTGCCAAAGTGCTAGGATCACAGCCATAAACCACTGCACTCAGCTTAATTTTTAAATTTTTAACTTTTTAAATTGTCTTTAGAGATGAGATCCTGCTCTGTCACCTAGGCTGGAGTACAGTGGCTCGGTAATAGCTCACTGTAGCCTCAAACTCCTGGAATCAAATGATCCTCCCACCTCAGCTTTCTGAGTAGCTAGAACTACAGGTGTGCACCGCCTGTGAGATGGAGTCTCGCCCTGTCGCCCAGGCTGGAGTGCAGTGGCACAATCTCTACTCACTATAGTCTCTGCCTCCCAGGTTCACGACATTCTCCTGCCTCAGCTTCCCGAGTAACTGGGAGTACAGGTGCCTGCCACCATGCCCGGCTAATTTTTGTATTTTTAGTAGAGATGGGCTTTCACCATGTTAGCCAGGATGGTCTCAATCTCCTGACCTCGTGATCCACCCACCTCGGACTCCCAAAGTGCTGAGATTATAGGCATAAGCCACCATGCCCAGCTGCGAATGTTTTAAATATTTTGTAGAAACGGGATCTCTCTATGTGGCTCAGGCTGGTCTCAAACTCCCGGCCTTAAGTGATCCTTCCCTCTTGGCCTCCCAAAGTGCTGGGATTAAAGGCTTGAGCCACCGTGCCTGGCCTTGAGGACAGAATTTATTTATGGGGTGATGAAAATGTTATAAAATTGGTTATGGTGATGGTTGTACAGTAAAGTGTAAATTTTAAATGAGTAAATTGTTTGTGAATGATATCTCAGTAAAGCTAGTTTATTTAAAACAACAGGCCAGGCGCAGTGGCTCACGCCTGTAATCCCAGCACTTTGGGAGGCTGAGGCGGGTGGATCACCTGAAGTCAGGAGTTCGAGACCAGCCATGGCCAACATGGTGAAACCCCATCTCTACTAAAAATACACAAAATTAGCCGGGTGTGATGGTAGGCACCTGTAATCCCAGCTATTTGGGAGGCAGAAGAATCTCTTGAACCTGGGAGGCAGAGGTTGCAGTTAGCTGAGATCATACCACTGCATTCCAGCCTGGGCAACAACAGCAAAACTCTTTCTCAACAACAACAACAACAAACAGGCCAGGTATGGTGGCTCACATTTGTAATCCCAGCCCTTTGGGAGGCCAAGGCAGGAGGATTGCCTGAACCCAGGAATTTCAGACCACCCTGGGCAACATGGCAAGACCCCATCTCACAGAGTGAGATGGAGTCTCACTCTGTCGCCCAGGCTGGAGTGCAGTGGTGCAATCTCGGCTCACTGCAAGCTCTGCCTCCTGGGTTCACGCCATTCTCCTGCCTCAGCCTCCCGAGTAGCTGGGACGACAGGTGCCCACCACCACACCCAGCTAATTTTTTGTAGTTTTAGTAGAGACAGGGTTTCACTGTGTTAGCCAGGATGGTCTCGATCTCCTGACCTCGTGATCCACCCGCCTCGGCCTCCCAAAGTGCTGGGATTACAGGCATGCGCCACTGTGCCCGGCCACAAGACCCCATCTTTACAAAAAATTAAAAATTGGCCAGGCATGGTGGCATGTCCCTTTAGTCCCAGCTACTCAGGAGGCTGAGGCAGGAGGATCACTTGAGCCCAGGAGATAGAGGCAGCAGTGAGCTATGATCATGCCACTGCACTCCAGCCTGGGCAACAGAATGAGACCCTGTCTCTAAAAACAAAAACAAAACAAAACAACAAGAAAACAGGACCATCACTCACAGCACCTCTGCCTCTGCCCTGCCTACTTGAATGTGGTACAGGGCATCTTACCTGCTCAGAGCAGCCCTTGAAGGAGCCTCAGCTATTTCTAGGGTCCTCAAACGAAACCTCTCACAGTCAAGTCATACCCAACATGGGCCTCCTCCCCTGTTCTGGCCCCCGCTCAGAGATGCTGAGTTACAGAGGCTGGACTTTGGGTGTTTCTGGCAAAGCCTCACCCCAGGAGGCCCCACAGCTCAGGCCTAGTCCTTGGTTCACACGGCCCCACTTCCGGCCTTTTTCCCTTAAGACCAGCTTGTCCCTGGGAGATCACCAGATCCCTCATTCAGGTGGAGTGCTGCAGGGCGACACTTTTTCCAGGGGTGACAGGGTCCCAGTGTCACAGGCAGGCCTTGCATGAGCCTCCACCTGACCTCCTGCTCCTCCTCTCCCACAGGGAACGTGATGTCCTCTTCCCGGGGTACACCCATCTGCAGAGGGCCCAGCCCATTCGCTGGAGCCACTGGATTCTGAGGTGAGCCAGGTGAGGTGCAGGGGCCGTGCTAGAGGGGAGGACCCTGGCTGCCCTGACCCTCCTGCTCCTGGCTTCCCACAGCCACGCCGTGGCGCTGACCCGAGACTCTGAGCGGCTGCTGGAGGTGCGGAAGCGGATCAATGTCCTGCCCCTGGGGAGGTGGGTGAGGCTCCAGTGCCCGGAGGGCCTGGTGGGGGTAGCTGCTGCATAGCCTTAGGGATTGACAGAGCTGGGAAGGGCAGAGTGGGACAGAAAGCCGCCTTATCTGCTCAGCGGGGGACCCTGCATGGAGCCTCAGCTCTCGCTAAGGTGGGGATGACCAAGCCATTGAATGTGTCTGAGCAGGGCCAGAGCCCTCCAGCAAGGCTCCTGGCAAGCCCAGCCTGCTGCCCTCAGCCTGACATATGGGAACATGTGTCAGGAGACAAGTGTCCTGCACCCAGGGTGACTCAGTGCTTGGGGACAAGTGTTCTGTGGACACTTAGGGACAAGTATTCTGTACCCAAGGCGACTGGGCCAGGGAAGAGGCTCAGCTCCAGGTGGTTGCCCTGGCAACCAGGACTTGGTTCTCTGTGTGTGCTTGAGTGCGTGTGTGTGTATGTGTCAGGGCTGCCTGCCAGGAGCCCTGGTCACCATGAATCCCTGTCCCTGCAGTGGGGCCATTGCAGGCAATCCCCTGGGTGTGGATCGAGAGCTGCTTCAAGCAGGTGAGACGCCCTGCCCCTCCTCCCCAGGGAGAGTCACCCTCAGCACCCGCCAGGACCCGCAGACACACCTGAAACCAGAGGGCAGGGGCCTGTAGCTCCTGGTGAAACCTTCATTCATTGCCTATGGGCACTGAGTTCATCAAGTCTAGGGGTCACTCATGGCAGGGGTGCTTGGTACTGAGAGACTCAGGGCTCCTGCCTCCCTCCTGGGACTGTGCAAAAGATCCCTTCCCCAGCTGCTGCCCCACCCTGATCAGGGGTGGGAGCTGGGCAACCTAGTTGGGGGAGAGGGAGCCACTTCCTGTCCTCCAGCCCAGCCCCGCTTTCTCCCTCTCCCCAGAACTCAACTTTGGGGCCATCACTCTCAACAGCATGGATGCTACTAGTGAGCGGGACTTTGTGGGTAAGTCTTGGGGAGCCAGTCCCCTGCCCTGTGCCTCACTTTAGTCCCTCAGCCCAGCTTCTCTCCAGTCTCTTCCCACCCCCCTACGGACAGGCTGGTTGTGGTGATGGTTGTACACTGAAGTGTAAAGCTTAAATGGGTAAATTGGGTGGGGCACAGTGGTTCACGCCTGTAATCCCAGCACTGGCCAACATGGTGAAACCCCATCTCTACTAAGAATACAAAATTTAGCTGGGCATGTGGTGGCAGGTGCCTGTAATCCCAGCTGCTTGGGAGGCTGAGGCCAGAGAATTGCTTGAACCCGGGAGGTGGAGGCTGCAGTGAGCTGAGATCGCGCCAGTGCACTCCAGCCTAGGCAACAAGAGTGAAACTCCAACTCAAAAAATAAAATTAAAAAAAAAAAAATAAGTCAGGCATGGTGGCTCACGGCTGTAATCCTAGCACTTTGGGAGGCCGAGGCAGGTGGATCACCTGAGGTCAGGAGTTCAAGACCAGCCTGACCAACATGGGGAAACCCCGTCTCTACTAAAAGCACAAAAATTAGCTAGGCATGGTGGTGCATGCCTGTAATCCCAGCTACTCGGGAGGCTGAGGAAGGGGATTCACTTGAACCTGGGAGGTAGAGGTTGCAGTGAGCCGAGATTGCGCTACTGCACTCCAGCCTGCGCGATGGGAGCGAGACTCCATCTCAAAAAAATAAATAAATAAATGGATAAATTGTATGTGGGTGATAACTCGGTAAAGCTGGTTCATTTAAAACAACAATAACAAAAAACAGGCTAGGTGCAGTGGCTCACGTTTTTAATCCCAGCACTTTGGGAGGCCAAGGCAGGAGGATTGCTTGAGCCCACGAGTTTCAGACCAGCCTGGGCGACATAGCACGACCCCATCTTTACGAAAAATGAAAATGTAGCTGGGTCCCCCCACCGCCTAACCTCCTCCCGACCCCTATATGGTCAGGCTGGGTGGGGATGGGAGAGGCCTGGTGACTGGGAACCTTTTCTCCCTCACAGCTGAGTTCCTGTTCTGGGCTTCGCTATGCATGACCCATCTCAGCAGGATGGCCGAGGACCTCATCCTCTACTGCACCAAGGAATTCAGCTTCGTGCAGCTCTCGGATGCCTACAGGTAAGCCCTGAACTGCCACCTCCATCTGCCCCTGCCGGCCTCTGTATTCCCCGCCCCCCGCGGGCGTGGCTTCCTTCCTCCCCGCCCCACCCCTCCGCCAGACCTGGCCTGTGAGCTACTGGACCAGCCAAGGATCCAGCCCTTTCAGCGCCAGCACCTCTGTCCCCAGCACGGGAAGCAGCCTGATGCCTCAGAAGAAAAACCCCGACAGTTTGGAGCTGATCCGGAGCAAGGCTGGGCGTGTGTTTGGGCGGGTGAGCAAGGCAGGGGGAAGGGCGGAGCCTCTGGGCTGATGGTGGGTGACCACGGGGTAGGATCCCGGGTCCAGCCCCTGTGCCTCCCTCTTCCCGCAGTGTGCCGGGCTCCTGATGACCCTCAAGGGACTTCCCAGCACCTACAACAAAGACTTACAGGTGCGAGGCCGGGGGAGGCCTGCCTACTACGTGCCAGTTCTCAGGGCTCTGGCACACCCAGGCAGGGCCTCACCCGCGGATTGCCATACATCCTCCCATCCTGTGCACACAGCCTCATCCATGGCTGCCCTTGGACTCTCTGCCCTTCCTTTGTTGGGGTACTGAGTGTTCTTCCCATGGAAGGCAGTGGGGATGCCTCAGTTGGGGGTGTGGGGCTGTGGGGACCCTGGGTGCAAGGGGGCTGCTAGGCCCTCACCTCCTGCCATGTGCCTCCCAGGAAGACAAGGAAGCTGTGTTTGAAGTGTCAGACACTATGAGTGCTGTGCTCCAGGTGGCCACTGGCGTCATCTCTACGCTGCAGGCAAGACATCACCCACCTGCCTCTCCTCCCCTAGGTCCCAGGCACTGGGGTGGGCATACAGGGAGGGTGGCCTTGGGAGGAGGTGAGGTAGGACTGGAGGACCTGGGGCAGGGAAGGAGAAGTGTGCTCGCTCCTGCTCCTGAGGAACAGGGAAAGGACAGAAACTGCTGCCTTGTAGTGGAAGCAGATGAGACTCAGGGGGCCTTGGGTCTGTCAACTGGCCAGACCAGAACTCTTTTTAAAAAAAGAAAATCTATACAAAAGGCCAGGTGCAGTGGCTCATGCCTGGAATCTCACACTTTGGGAGGCCGAGGCAGATGGAGCACTTGAGGTTGGGGGTTTGAGATCAACCTGGCCAACATGGCATAACCATGTTCTCTACTAAAAATACAAAAATTAGCCAGACATGATGGCTCACATCTGTAATCCCAGCTACTCAGGAGGCTGAGGCAGGAGAATCACTTGAACCCATGAGATGGAAGTTGTAGTGAGCCAAGATCATGCCACTGCACTCCAGCCGGGACTACAGAGTAAAACTCCGTCTACAAATATATAAATTAAATTAAAGTAAATATCTAAAAAAACCTTTGTTTAGAGACAGGGTCGCTCTCTGTCACCCAGGCTGGAGTGCAGTTGCAGTGGTGCAGTCGTAGCTCACTGTAGTCTCAAACTCCTGGGCTCAAGTGATCCTCCCACCTCAGTCTCCAGAGTAACCGGGACTATAAACATGCGCCACCATGCCTGGCTAATTTTTTTATTTTTTGTAGTGACAGGGTCTCCCCATGTTTCCCAGGTTGGTCTCGAACTCCCAGCCCCAAGCAATCCTCCCACCTTGGTCTCCCAAAGTTGGGATTATAGGCATGAGCCACTTTCCTGGCTGATTTCTTTTAAAACCAATTATTATGGGAAATTTATGTATATAACAGCTAGAGAATGCATAATGAACCCTATGTACTGACACCTAGCTTCAATAATAATCAACTCACAGACATCCTGGCTCCAGCAGTCTTTACCTACAGCTCTCCCCCACTCCTTTACCCCCTTATTTTGAAGCAAATTCCCATCATCACATCATTTCATTCCTAGATAGTTCAGGATGTGTCTTGAAATCGGTCTTTCTTGGCTGGGTGCAGAGCCTCATGCCTGTAATCCCATCAATTTGTGAGACTAAGGTGGGCAGATCATTTGAGGTCAGGAGTTGGAGACCAGCCTGGCCAACATAGCAAAACCTCATCTTTACTAAACATATAAAAATTAGTTGGGTGTGGTGGTACACGCCTATAATTCCAGCTACTCAGGAGGCTGAGACAGGAGAATTGCTTGAACCCGGGAGATGGAGATTGTAGTGAGCAGAGATCGTGCCACTGCACTCCAGCCTGTGTGATAGCAAGACTCCACCTCAAAAAATAATAATAATAAATAAATAAAAAACAGTGTTTTTGAAAGCTAGTCCCCCAACTAGCAGCACCAGCATCACCTCAGAACTCCTGAGAAATGCAATGTGAGGCCCCACTCCAGATGGCTGAATCAGAGACTCTGGGGGTGGTCCCCAGCAATTTGTACTTTTTTCTTAGTAAATTTTCCAGTGGCTAGGCCTGGTGGCTCGTGCCTGTAATCCCAGCACTTTGAGAGGCTGAGGCAGGAGAAGCACGTGAGCCCAGGAGTTCAAAACCAGCCTGAGCAACATAGCGAGACCCTGTCTCTAAAATTAAAAAAATTTAAAAATTAAAAAAAATTAAATTAGCCAGTCGTGATGGCGTGTACCTGTGGTCCCAGCCACTCAGGAGACTGATGTGGGAGGATCCCTTGAGCCCAGGAAGTCAAGGATGCAGAGAGCCAGGATTGTGCCTGACAGAGCAAGACCCTGTCTCAAAAAAGCCCAAAACAACAACAACAAATTAGCTTGGCATGGTGGCATGCATGGCTGTAGTCCCAGCTATTCGGGAGGCCGAGGCTGGAAGATCCCTTGAGTCCAGGCTGCAGTGAGCTATCATGGCCACTGCACTCCAGCCTGGGCAACAGAGCAGTCTCCTGTTTTAGGAGACACTGTCTCCTAAAACAGAAAACAAATCCTCCAGGAACATCTGATGCATGCTAAAGATAAGGACGCTTTGAAAACATAAAGGCCAGTAAAACATACAGACCAGTAAGCGTTAATAGCATACGTAAATATTATAGATGATTATGAGAAGATGGTTCAAGTTGAGAGTGAGACAGAGCCGAGTGGGTAGGAGAGTATCTGTCCAAGGCAGGGACATCCTGGCAGAGGGGCAGGTCCTGGACCTGGCAGCTTCAGACCCCAGGGTCCCCAGGGCTCACCACTCACCCACCTGTGCCCCCAGATTCACCGAGAGAACATGGGACAGGCTCTCAGCCCCGACATGCTGGCCACTGACCTTGCCTATTACCTGGTCCGCAAAGGGGTAAGTGTGTAGCAGCCAAGGGGAGGGTGAGGAGATGGGGTGCCCCCCAGAGGGTGGGAGAGCTCAGGAAGGGGTGCAGGTGGCCCAGCCTGGGCCTGTAATGCCAGCACTTTGGGAGGCCAAGGCAGGTGGGTCACTTGAGGCCAGGGGTTCAAGACCAGCCTGGTCAACATGGTGAAACCCTGTCTCCTTTGTTGTAAAATGCAACAGTTGTAAAAATACAACAATTAGCCCAGTGTGGTGGCACACTCCTGTAATCTCAGCTACTCGGGAGGCTGAGGCAGGAGAATCGCTTGAACCTGGGAGGTGGAGGTTGCAGTGAGGTGAGATCATGCCTCTGCACTCCAGCCTGGGCAACAGAGCAAGACTTTGTGTCAGAAAAAAAAAAAAAAAAAAAAGGAAGGGGCGCAGGCAGTGGAGGCAGATCAGGGCATGGAGGAAGCTGCCTCAGCACCATCTTCCTCCCTGGCACCCAGATGCCATTCCGTCAGGCCCACGAGGCCTCCGGGAAAGCCGTGTTCATGGCGGAGACCAAGGGGGTCGCCCTCAACCAGCTGTCACTGCAGGAGCTTCAGACCATCAGGTGCGGCCCATCCCCTTCCCCATGCTGCCTCCTAGGAAGTGAGCCTGGGTGCCTGGAGCCCAGGGTGGCCCAGCTCCCTGGCCCACCTCTTCCTCTCTCCCCAGCCCCCTGTTCTCGGGCGACGTGAGCTGCGTGTGGGACTACGGGCACAGCGTGGAGCAGTATGGTGCCTTGGGTGGCACTGCATGCTCCAGTGTTGACTGGCAGATCCGCCAGGTGCGGGCACTACTGCAGGCACAGCAGGCCTAGGTCCTCCTGCACCTGCCCCCTAATAAAGTGGGTGCGAGAGGAGGCTGCTGCGTGTTTCCTGCCCCAGCCTGGCTCCCTCGTTGCTGGGCTTTCTGGGGCTGACCAGTGGGAACGGTCAGACTGGAGAGGCACGGTGGGGTGGCCTGTAATCCCAGCCCTTTGGAAGGGCAAGGTGCAAGGATGCTTGAGGCCAGGAGTTTGACACCAGCCTGGGCAACACAGGGAGACCCGTGTCTCTACCCAATAATGAAACAAATAGCCTGTGCATATAGTCCCAGCTACTTGTAAGGCTGAGGTGAGAGGATACTTGTGTCCAGGAGTGGAGGCTGCAGTGAGCTATGATCACACCACTGCATTCCAGCCTGGACAACAGAGTGAGACCTTGTCTCTAAAAATAAAAAATAAAAAATAAAGGGAAGCAGAGAAAACTGGGCAAGGGCAATGAGAGTCATAGATGAAAGGGAAGGGGGACTCCCATCATAGCCTCTGCTCTGTCCAGGCCCCATCCCCTTCAAACAGGGTATCACAGTGACCTCCTAGGCCAGGAGCGATGGCTCACGCCTGTAATCCTAGCACTTTGGGAGGCCTGGGCAACATATCAAGACTCCAGCTACCACATTAAAAAAACAAAAACAGAAAACAAAACAACTAGCCAAACCGGGCGCAGTGGCTCACACCTAATCCCAGCACTTGTAGGAGGCTGAGGCTGGTAGATCACTTGAGGCCAGGAGTTCGAGAACAACCTGGCCAACATGGGGGAACCCCATCTCTAATAAAAATACAAAAATTAGCCGGGTGTGGTGGCGCATGCCCGTAATCCCAGCTACTCAGGAGGCTGAGGCAGCAGAATTGCTTGAACCCAGGAGGCAGAGGTTGCAGTGAACCGAGATTGCATTATTGCACTCCAGCCTGGGCCACAGAGCGAGACTCTGTCTAAACAACAACAACAACAAAAACTAGCCGGTTGTGGTGGTGTGTGCCTATAGTCCCAGCTACTTGGAAGGCTGAGGCAGGAGGATCGCTTGAGTCCAGCAGTGGGAGGCTGCAGTGGGCTGTGATGGCACCACTGTACTCCAGCCTGGGAAACAGAGCAAGACCCTGTCCCTAAAAGAAAAAAAGAAGTAAAAAATGTCTGAAACTTACGTTTTATTAACAACAAAGATAAACAAGCTAAACTCAAGGAAGAATGAATAACCCCTACCATGTGACTTTGGGAGCAATGACAGATTTTGTTAAGAACCAAGGCTGGGTGCAGTGGCTCACACCTGTAATCCCAGCACTTTGGGAGGCCAAGGCGGGAGCCAGGAGTTTGAGACCAGCCTGGCCAACATGGTGAAACCCCATCTCTACTAAAAATGCAAAAAAAGGCTGGGCGCGGTGGCTCAAGCCTGTAATCCCAGCACTTTGGGAGGCTGAGACGGGTGGATCATGAGGTCAGGAGATCGAGACCATCCTGGCTAACATGGTGAAACCCTGTCTCTACTAAAAAAATACAAAAAACTAGCCGGGTGTGGTGGCAGGCGCCTGTAGACCCAGCTACTTGGGAAGCTGAGGCAGGAGAATGGCGTAAACCCGGGAGGTAGAGCTTGCAGTGAGCTGAGATCCGGCTACTGCACTCCAGCCTGGGCGACAGAGCAAGACTCCGTCTCAAAAAAAAAAAAAAAACCAATACAAAATACAAACAAACAAAAAAAAATCAGCCAGGCGCGGTGGTGCATGCCTGTAATCCCAGCTACTTGGGAGGCTGAGGGAGAAGAATCACTTGAACCTGGGCGGTGGAGGTTGCAGTGAGCTGAGATTGTGCCACTGCACTCCAGTCTGGGCTACAGAGGGAGACTCCGTCTTAAAAAAAAAAAAGAACCAAAAGCCAGACTCCAGCAGTAAGGACGTGACACCAAATCCCCAAAATCAAAGCTGTGGGTCACAGATAAAATCTTCCAGAGCAGTTGTTCTCAGACTGTCATTCCTGGCCATCGTAATTTTCACCGAGGAGCTTGTTAGAAATGCAAACTTTCTGGCTGGGCACAGTGGCTCACGCCTGTAATCCCAGCACTTTGGGAGACCGAGGCGGGCGGATCACTTGAGGTCAGGAGTTCAAGAGCAGCCTGGTCAATATGGTGAAACCCCGTCTCTACCAAAAATACAAAAATTATCCAGGCGTGTTGGGGCATGCCTGTAGTCCCAGCTACTCAGGAGGCTGAGGCAGGAGAATCACTTGAATCTAGGAGGGGGAGGTTGCAGTGAGCTGAGATCACAACACTGCACTCCAGCCTGGGTGACAGAGCAAGACTTTCAAAAACAACAACAGAAAACACACAGTGACCTAAAAAAAAAAAAGAAAGAAAAAAAAAAAGCATGGCATGATGGTGCACACCTGTAATCCCAGCTACTCAGGAGGCTAAGCCAGGATTGCTTGAAGCTAGGAGTTCAAGACCGGCCTAGGTAACATTGTGAGACTCTGTTTCATTGGGGTGCGGGGCAGAAATGACCTGCCTTGGGTGTCACTGGCAGGACTGGTGGGACCTGATGGTGTGGGCGGCCCCATCAGTCACTGTCCATCTCCCTTCCTTCCCAGTGTCCCCTGGGCTCCCCCTGCCCTCATTCACCCCTTGCTGAACCTACCCTTTCCTGAACCACTCAGGCACCATCACAGGGTATTAACTCGGGCTGAGGCCTGTACCAGTGCTCCAAGGGTGACCTGTGCCCTTCTAAGGGGCATGGTGTATGGAGTGGTAAGGTCAGCCACCCAGCTAGTATGTGATGCCAGCCACTGGGTTAGCTTCCTGCTAAACCAACATCTCCTCCACCCTAGAGAATGATGTACAGATAAATTCTCCCGCAGTGACCTTGAGGGGAGGGTGACTGGGATGTAGGGCCTGGAGGGGACCTGCCCCTTGTTGCAGTCAAGGGAGGCATGGCCACACCAAACCTGCAGAGAGCCCTGAGGCCAGGCCGGGCACATGGCAAGTGTTCTGTAGAGAGCCCGTGGTGACACAAAGACCTCTTCTACGCAAATCTCACCAAACTCCTGATAAGAGATACCTGAAATTAGAGGCCAAGTATGGTGGTTTATGCATGTAATCCACACTTTGGGAGGCCAAGGTGGGAGGATTGCTTGAAGCCAGGAGTTCAGTTCAAGACCAGCCTGGGCAACATAACAAGATCCCAGCTACCACATTAAAAAAAAAAAAAAAAGCGAGGTGTGGTGGCTCACGCCTGTAATCCCAGCACTTTGGGAGGCCGAGGCGGTTCAAGACCAGCCTGGCCAAAATGGTGCAACCCCATCGCTACTAAAAATGCAAAAAATTAGCCGGGTGCAGTGGCAGGTGCCTGTAATCCCTGCTACTTGGGAGGCTGAGGCAGGAGAATTGCTTGAACCCGGGCAGTGGAGCTGAGAGTGAGCTGAGTTGCAGTGAACTGAGATCGTGCCATTGCACTCCAGCCCAGGGGACAAGAGTGTGACTTCGTCTCAAAAAAAAAAACCAAGCCAAACCAGGCACAGTGGCTCACACCTGTAATACCTGAAATCCCAGTGCAGTGGGAGGCTGAGGCGGGTGAGTCACTTGACACCAGGAGTTCGAGACCAGCCTGGCCAACATGGTAGAACCCCATCTCTAATAAAAATACAAAAATTAGCCGGGCGTGGTGGTGCACGCCTGTAGTCCCAGCCACTCGAGAGGCTGAGGTGGGAGAACTGCATGAACCTGGGAGGCGGAGGTTGCAGTCAGCTGAGACCATGCCACTGCACTCCAGCCTAAGTGACAGAGTGAGATTCCTCAAAAAAAAAAAAAAAAAAAAACTTTTAAAATAATTTTATTTTATTTTTAAAAATTGAGATGGGCTCTCACTATGTTTCTCAGGCTAGTTTCAAACTCCTGAGTTCAAGCTTTCCACCTGCCTCACCCTCCCAAAGTGCTGGGATTACAGGCATGAGCCACCATGCCCAGCCTACCACGAATTTAATGGCTCAACATAACGTGTAATGTTTTAATTCTGGACGTCACAAGTCTGAAACTGGTTTTACCGAGATGAAATCAAGTGTCAGCCAGGATCTAGAGGAGGATCCATTTCCTTATTTTTTTTCCAGTTTCTAGGGGCCACCTGCATTCCTTGGCTTGTCGTTCCTTCTTCCCTCTGCAAGACCAGTGGTGTAGCATCTTCAATTCTCTCTCCGCTTCCATTGTCGATATTATTATTATTATTATTTTATTTTTCAGACATAGTCTCGCTCCGTTGCCCAGGATGGACTGCAATGGTGCGATCTCGGTTCACTGCAACCTTCTCCTCCCGGGTTCAAACGATTCTCCTGCCTCAGCCTCCCAAACAGCTGGGATTACAGGCACCTGCCACCAGGCCTGGCTAAATTTGTTTGTATTTTTAGTAGAGATGGGGTTTCACCATGTTGGTCAGGCTGGTCTTGAACTCCTGACCTCAGGTAATCCAACCACCTCAGCCTCCCAAAGCGCTGGGATTACAGGCGTGAGACGCTGTGCCCGGCCTAGTGCCATTACTTTCAATGGCAAAACCTGCAATTACTTTTGGACGGATACAATAGTAACATTAAGGATCACCGGTCATAGATCAGCATGACAGATATTATTACAATAATAATAGGCCGGTGCGTTGACTCACACCTGTTATCCCAGCACTTTGGGAGGCCAAGGCAGGTGGATCACCTGAAGTCAGAAGTTCGAGACCAGCCTCACTAACATGGTGAAACCCCATCTCTACAAAAATGCTAAAAATTAGCCATGCGTGATGGTGCATGCCTCTAGTCCCAGCTACTTGGGAGGCTGAGGCAGGAGAATCGCTTGAACCCAGGAGGTGGAGGTTGCGGTGAGCTGACATCATGCCATTGCACGCCAGTCTGGGCAACAAGAGCAAAACTCTATCTCAATAAATAAATAAACTAATTAAAATAAATAAAATAATAATGCTGGGCACAGTGGCTCACGCCTGTAATTCCAGCACTTTGGGAGGCCAAGGCAGGTGGATCACCTGAGGTCAGGAGTTCAAGACCAGCCTGGCCAACACAGTGAAACCCCGTCTCTACTAAAAATACAAAAATCAGCTGGACATGGTGGCGGGCACCTGTAATCCCAGCTACTCGAGAGGCTGAGGCAGAATTGCTTAAACCCAGGAGGCAGACGTTGTAGTGAGCCAAGATCGTACCATTGCACTCCAGCCTAGGTGACAAGAGCAAGACTCTGTCTTAAAAATAAAATAAAATAGTGGCTGGGCACAGTGGCTCACGCCTGTAATTCCAGCACTTTGGGAGGCCAAGGCAGGTGGATCACCTGAGGTCAGGAGTTCAAGACCAGCTTGACCAACATGGTGAAACCCTGTCTCTACTAAAAATACAAATATTAGCCTGGTGTGGTGGTGGGAGCCTGTAGTCCCAGCTAGTCGGGAGGCTGAGGCAGGAGAATTGCTTGAACCCAGGAGGTGGAGGTTGCAGTGAGCTGAGGTCACGCCACTGCACTCCAGCCTGGGTGACAGAGGGAGACTCTGTCTCAAAATAAGTAAGTAAATAAGAAAAAAGGAGGAGGAGGAGAGGGAGGAGGAGGAGCAGGAGGAAACAGCCAGGCACAGTGGCTCAAGCCTGTAAAGGAGGAGGAGGAGGAAACAGCCAGGCACAGTGGCTCAAGCCTGTAAAGGAGGAGGAGGAGGAAACAGCCAGGCACAGTGGCTCAAGCCTGTAAAGGAGGAGGAGGAGGAAACAGCCAGGAGCAGTGGAGGAGGAAGAGGAGGTGAGAAGGAGGAAAGGAGGAGGAGAGGAGGGGGGAGAAGGAGGAGGGGAAGGAGGAGGGGTAGGAGGAGGAGGAAAGGAGGAGGGGGAGAAAGGGGGGAGGAGGAAGAGAGGGAGGAGGAAGAGAGGGAGGAGAAGGAGGAGGAGGGGGAGAATAAGGAGAAGAGAAGGAGAAAGAAACTGCCAGGCTCGGTGGCTCAAGCCTGTAAAGGAGGAGGAGGAGGAGAAGGAAACAGCCAGTCGTGGTGGCTCACACCTATAGAGGAGGAGGAGGAAGAAACAGCCAGGCTAGGTGGCTCAGGCCTGTAAAGGAGGAGGAGAATGAGAAAGAGGAAGAAACAGCCAGGCACAGTGGCTCTCACGCCTGGAAAGGAAGAGGAGGAGCAGGAGGAAACAGCCAGGCGTGGTGGCTCATGCCTGCGAAGGAGGAAAAGGAGGAAGAAACAGCCCGGCACAGTGGCTCAAGCCTGTAAAGGAGGAGGGGGAAACAGGTGCAGTGGCTCACGCCTGTAGAGGAGGAGGGGGAAACAGGTGTAGTGGCTCACGCCTGTAGAGGAGGAGGAGGAAACAGCCAGGAACAGTGGCTCATGCCTGTGAAGAAGAGGAAGAAGAAGAAGAAAAAAAAACAGCCAGGAACGGTGGCTCATGCCTGTAAGGGAGGAGGTGGAGAAGGAAGAGGAGAAGGAGGAGGAAACAGCCAGGCGAGGTGGCTCACACCTGTAAAGGAAAAGGAGGAGGAGGAAAAAACAGCCAGGCACAGTAGCTCATGCCTGTAAAGGAGGGAGAAGGAGGAGGAAACAGCCAGGTGCGGCGGCTCATGCCTGTAAAGAGGAGGAAGAAGAAGAAGAAACAGCCAGGAAGGGTGGCTCATGCCTGTAAGGGAGGAAGAGGAGAAGGAGGAGGAAACAGCCAGGCGAGGTGGCTCACGACTGTAAAGGAGAAGGAGGAAGAGGAAGAAACAGCCAGGCGTGGTGGCGCAGCCTGTAAAGGAGAAAGAGGAGGAAACAGCCAGGCGAGGCAGCTTAACGCCTGTAAAAGAGGAGGAGGAGGAGGAAAAAACAGCCAGGTGCAGTGGCTCATGCCTGTAAAGGAGGGAGGAGAAGGAAACAGCCAGGCATGGTGACTTACACCTGTGCAGGAAGAGGAGGAGGAGGAGGTGGAGGAAAAAACAGCCAGGAGCGGTGGTTTACGCCTGTAAAGGAGGGGGAGAAAAAGGAGGAGAAAAAATAACTAGCCAGACTGGCTGGTTCACACCTGTAAAGGAGGAGGAGGAAGAAACAGTCAGGCAGGGAAGCTCATTCCTGTAAAGAGGAAGAGGAGGAGGAGGACGAGGAAAAGGAAGAGGAAAAGGAGGAGGAGGAGGAAAAGGAAGAGAAAAAGGAGAAAAAAAGCAGCCAGACTGGGTGGTTCACTCCTGTAAAGGAGGAGGAGGAAGAAATAGCCAGTTGCGGTGGCTCATGCCTGTAAAGAGGAGGAGGAGGAGGAGGGGAGAAGAGGAGAGGAGGAGGAGATGAGGGGGAAGAGGAGGGGAGGAGGGGAAAGGAGGGGGAGGAGGAGAAGAAGAAGGATAAAAAGGAGGAGAAAACAGCCAGACTGGGTGGTTCACGCCTGTAAAAGAGGAGGTGGAAGAACACCAGTTGCGGTGGCTCATGCCAGTAAAGGAGGAGGAGGACAGGGAGAAGGAGGGGGAAGTGGGGGACAGGAGGAGGAGGAAGTGGGGGACGAGGAGGAGGAAGTGGGGGACAGGAGGAGGAGGAAGTGGGGGACAGGAGGAGGAGGAAGTGGGGGACAAGGAGGAGGAGGAGGAGAAGGAAACTGCCTGGCTCGGTGGCTCAAGCCTATAAAGGAGGAAAAGGAGGAGGAGGAAACAGCCTGTCGTGGTGGCTTACACCTATAGAGCAGGAGGAAGAAATAGCCAGGCCCGGTGACTCAGGCCTATAAGGAGGGAGGAGAGGGGAGCGGGGGTGGGGGGGGAGGAGGAGGAGGAGGAGAGGGAAACGGCCAGGTGCGGTGGCTCATGCCTGTAATCCTAGCAATTTGGGGGTCAGCAGCAAGGAGGAAGGAAGGGAGGAGGAAAAAGAAAGAGGAGGAGGAAAGAGGGAGGAAGAAAAACAAGAGGAGGAGGAGGAAAAGAGGAAAGAGGGAGGAGGAAAAAGAAACAGCCAGGTGGGCTTGGTGGCTCACGCCCGTAGTCCCAGCTACTCTGGAGGCTGAGGCAGAAGAATCGCTTGAACTCAGGAGGCGGAGGTTGCAGTTAGCCGAGATCGGGCTACTGCACTCTGGCTTGGGCAACAGAGTGAGACTCCGTCTCAAAAAAAAAAAAAAAGAAAAGAAACAGCCAGGTGCAGTGGCTCACGCCTGTAATCCCAGCAATCTGGGAGGCTGAGGTGGGAAGATTGCTAGAAACCCAGAAGTTTGAGACCAGCCTGAGCCACATAGTGAGACCCATTTTTACAAAAAATAAAAAATAAAAATTAGCCAGGAATGGTGGTACAGGCCAGTCGTCCCAGCTACTCAGAAGGCTGAGGCAGGAGGATCATTGAGCACAGTCAAACCACTGCACTTGAGCCTGGGCAATGGAGTAAGACTGTCTCTCAAAAAAATAGTAATAAAGTTTGAAATACAATAATAATTACCGAAATGTGACACAAAGACACCAAATGAGCACATACTGTTGGAAAAACGGCACCAATACACTAGCTCAACACAGGGTTGCCACAATCCTCTATGTTAAGAAATGGGCCAGGCATGGTGACTAACGCCTGTAACTCCCAGCACTTTGGGAGGCTGAGATGGGAGGATAGATTGAGGCCAGGACTTCGAGATCAGCCTGGTCAACGTAGTGAGACTCCATCTCAATTGTTTTAAATATTATTATTATTATTATCATTATTTTGAGACGGAGTCTTGTTTTGTCTCCCAGGCTAGAGTGCAGTGGCGCAATCTCAGCCATTCTCCTGCCTCAGCCTCCCGAGTAGCTGGGACTACAGGCGCCCGCCACCACGCCCGGCTAATTTTTTTTTGTATTTTTAATAGAGACAGGGTTTCACTGTGTTAGCCAGGATGGTCTCAATCTCCTGACCTCATGATCCACCCGCCTTGGCCTCCCAAAGTGCTGGGATTACAGGTTTGAGCCACTGCACCCAGCCTATTTGTATTTTTCAATTAAAAAAAAAAAAGTTAAGAAATGCAATATATGTGAAGTGCAACAAAGTGAAGTTAAAAAAAAAATGAGGCCAGGCATGGTGGCTCACACCTGTAGTCCCAGCACTCTGGGAGGCCAAGGTGGGTGGATAGCCTGAGGTCAGGAGTTCGAGACCAGCCTGTCCAAACATGGTGAAATCCCGTCTCTACTAAAAATTCAAAAATTAGAAGGGCATGTTGGTGCATGCCTGTAGTCCCAGCTACTCTGGAGGGTGAGGCAGGAGGATCTGTTAAGCCCTGGAGTTTGAGGCTTCATTGAGAGTTCTTACCACGTCATTGTACTCTAGGCTAGCTGACAGAGTGAGACCATGTCTAAGAAAAAAAATTATAAAATGGTGTATTAAGGCTGGGCGCAGTGGCTTATGCCTGTAATCCCAACACTTTGGGAGGCCAAGGCAGGCGGATCACGAGGTCAGGGGTTCGAGACTAGCCTGGCCAACATGGTGAAACCCCATCTCTACTAAAAATACAAAAATTAGCCAGGTGTGATGGTGCACGCCTGTCATTGCTACAGCCATCTCAACCTTCAGGAACCACCACTTTGATCAGTCAGCCACCAACATCAAGGTAAGATCCTCCATTAACAAAACTGTATGACTTACTGAAAACTCAGATGATCGTTAATATTTTTAAGTTAAGGTATGTCCTTTTTTGTTTTTTTGGGTTTTTTTTGAGGCAGAGTCTCGCTCTGTCAGCCAGGCTGGAGTGCGGTGGCATGATCTTGGCTCACTGCAACCTCTGCCTCCCGGGCTCAAGCAATTCTCATGCCTCAGCCTCCTGAGTAGCTGGGATTACAGGCATGTGCCACCACACCCAGGTAATTTTTGTATTTTTAGTAGAGATGAGGTTTCTCTATGTTGGCCAGGCTGGTCTCAAACTCCTGCCCTCAGGTAATCTGCCCACCTCAGCCTCCCAAAGTGCTGGGATTACAGGCGTGGGCCACTGTGCCTGACCTGTACATTGTTTTTATAGACATAATTTTATTGCATACTTAAGAGACTACAGAGGCGGGCAGATCATTTGAGGTCAAGAGTTCGAGACCAGCCTGACCAATATGGTGAAACCCCATCTCTACTAAAATACAAAAATTAGCCGGGCAGGGTGGCATGTGCCTATAATCCCGGCTACTCGGGAGGCTGAGGCAGGAGAATCACTTGAACCCAGAAGGTGGAGGTTGCAGTGAGCCAAGATCAGCCAAGATCAGGTGACAGAGCGAGACTCCCTCTCAAAAAATTAATTAATTAATTAAATAATAAAAGACTACAGAAGAGTGTAAACATAATTTTCTTTTTTTTTTTTTTTTAGACAGAGTCTCACTCCATCGCCCAAGCTGGAGTGCAGTGGCACCATCTCGGCTCACTGCAAGCTCTGCCTCCTGGGTTCACGCCATGATTTCGCCTCAGCCTCCTGAGCAGCTGGGACTACAGGCGCCTGCCACCATGCCTGGCTAATTTTTTTGTATTTTTTAGTAGAGACAGGGTTTCACCGGGCTAGCCAGGATGGTCTTGATCTCCTGACCTCATGATCCACCTACCTCGGCCTCCCAGAGTGCTGGGATTACAGACTTGAGCCACCGCACCCAGCCACAAAATATATTTCTTTTCTTTGAGATGGAGTTTTGTTGTTTCACCCAGGCTGCAGTGAAGTGGCATGATCTTGGCTCACTGCAATCTTTACCCCCCAGGTTCAAGTGATTCTCCTGTCTCAGCCTATTGAGTAGCTGGGATTACAGGCACCTGCCACCATGTCTGGCTAATTTTTGTATTTTTAGTAGAGATGGGGTTTCACCATGTTGGCCAGGCTGGTCTCAAACTCCTGACCTCAGGTGATCCACCTACCTTGACCTCCCAAAGTGCTGGGATTACAGGCGTGAGCCACCACACGCGGCTCCAACTTTTCTTCTGCAGCTTCCTCACCCCTCTGCCTTCATAGAATTCAGGAGAGTTAGGGCCTTCCTCCGGATTAGGCTTTGGCTTAAGGGGATGTTGTGACTGGTTTGATCTTCTATCCAGACCACTCAACCTTTCTCTGTATCAGCAATAGGGCTGCTTTGCTTTCTTCTCATTCGTGTGTTCACAGGAGTAGCACTTTTAATTTCCTTCAAGAACTTTCCCTGCCAGGCACGGTGGCTCACGCCAGTAATCCTAGCACTTTGGGAGGCCAAGGCAGGCAGATCATCTAAAGGTCAGGAGTTCAAGACCAGCCTGGCCAACATGGTGAAAGCCCGTTTCTACTAAAAATAAAAAACATTAGCCAGTTAAGGTGGCACGTGCCTGTAATCCCAGCTACTTGAGAGGCTGAGGCAGGAGAATCACTGGAACCCTGGCAGCAGTGGTTGCAGGGAGCCGAGATTGCGCCACTGTACTCCAGCCTGGACCACAGAGCAAGACTCCATCTCATAGAGAGAAAAAAAAGAGCTTTTCCTTTGTGTTCACAACCTGGTTAACAGGTACAAGAGGCTTTGCTTTTGTTCATCTCAGTTTTCAACATGTCTGCCTCACGATGTTTCCATCTTTTGACATTAAGTGAGATACGTAGGACCTTTCCTTTCACTTTAACACTTAGAGACCGTTGTAGGGTTATTAATCGACCTAATTTCAATATTGTTCTGTCTCAGGAAATAGGGAGACTCAAGAGGGCAAGAGGGCTTGAGACGGAGGCACAGTTGGTCAGAGAGGCAGTCAGAACACACACATTTGTTGATTAAATCACCATCTTATTTGGGCACAGTGTATGATGTCCAAAACAACTACAGTAGTAACATCAAAGACCACTGATCACAGATCACCACAGCAGATACAGTAATAATGAAAAAGTTTGAAATATTGCAAGAATTAGCAAACTGTGACACAGAGGTATGAAGTGAGTATGTGCTGCTGGAAAAATGCCACTGACAGACTTACTCAACACAGGGTTGCCACAAACCTTCAATTTGTAAAAAAAATGCAGTTTCTGTGAAGCACGATAAATCAAAGTGCAGTATAACAAGGTGCGCACGTATGTGCTGTGTCTGATTTATACTAAGTGTTCAATAAATAATAGTTGCTATGATTAATACATAAGGGCCTAGTGAGTCAAGATAAAGCTGGTATGAAGTAATAACAATTAAGATTGCTATGTTTCTGTTTTTGAGATGGAGTCTCACTCTGTTGCCCAGGCTGGAGTGCAGTGGCACGATCTTGGCTCATTGCAACCTCCACCTCCCAGGTTCAAGCAATTCTCCTGCCTCAGCCTCCTGAGTAGCTGGGATTACAAGTGTCCACCACTACACCCGGCTAATTTTTTAATTTTTAGTAGAGACGTGGGTTTCACCATGGTGGCCAGGCTTGTGTCAAACTCCTGACCTCAGGTGATCCACCCGCCTTGCCCTCCTGAAGTGCCGGGATTACAGATGTGAGCCACTGCGCCTGGCCAGGACTGCTATGTTTTCAATGATTTTTATGTGCAAAGTACTATATGTGTATACCTGTTGTCTTTTGCTGTGTAAGGAGACATCCCAGGTTGTAAAACAACTGTCACAATTATTACCTCTGATAATTCAGGGGGTTGAATTAGCTAGGAGGTCTTGTTTATGGTTCCTCATATGGTTACAGTACTGGTTGAGATCTTGTCTCAAAAGGAAGTGAGTCATGAAGACCAGACCATGTTTTTATTTTTATTTTTTATTTTATTATTATTATTTTTTGAGATGGAGTCTTGCTCTGTCACCCAGGCTGGAGTGCAGTGGCTTGATCATAGGTCACTCTAACCTCCACCTCCTGGGTTCAAGCAACTCTCCCTCACCTCCCGAGTAGCTAAGATTACAGGTGCACACCACCACGTGGGGTCATTTCAAAAGCTTCCTCAGTCACATGTCTTGTATTTAGACTGGGAAGACTCAAATGACTGAGGGCTGGGACAGACAGGACATCTCACAGTATAACCGTGTGATCTCCCCATGTAATCCCTCCAGCATGGTGGTGTGGAGGCAGCTGAGCTTCTTATAGGCTGGCTCCATGCTCCAAAGACCCATATCCCCCAGAGCCAGGTCGGAGCTGCATTACCTTTTCTGACGCAGCCTCAGCAGTCATGCAGTCTCTTGGACCACATTCTACCTCTTAGAAGTGAGTCAGGGCCAGATGTGGTGGCTCACGCTTGTAATCCCAGCACTTAGGGAGGCTGCGGTGATCAGATCACCTGAGTGAGGTCAGGAGTTCAAGAGCAGACTGGCCAACGTGGTGAAACCTCATCTCTAGTAAAAATACAAAAATTAGCTGAGTGTAGTGGCACATGCCTGCAGCTACTCGGGAGGCTGAGGCAGGAGAATCGCTTGAACCCGGGAGGCAGAGGCTGCAGTGAGCAAAGATTGCACCATTGCACTCCAGCCTGGGAAACAGAGGGAGGCTCTGTTTCAAAAAAATAAAAATAAAAATAGAAGAATTAGAAGTGAGTTGGCCAGGCACAGTAACTCTCGCATATAATCCCAGCACTTTGGGAGGCTGAAATGGGAGAATCACTTGAGCCGAGCACTCTTGCATTCCAGCCTGGGCAACAGAGCAAGATTCTGTCTCAAAAAAAAAAAAAGAATTTGCAGACATGTTTTAGAATCACTGTATGTTTATGATCACATTTCATAATTTTAGCGTTACCAAAACAGCAGGGTTCAGCCTAGCTCCAGCTGCTGGCCGCACAAAAAGCCAATCATTGAGACAATGATTATTGCCAAGGAAGATTTTAATTGGGTGCTGCAGCTGAGGAGATTGGGAGATCAGTCTCAAATCCATCTCCCTGACTACTAAAATTAGGGATTTATACAGTAGGGAAGAAATGCAACTACGTGTGAGAAAACAGGAACTCAGGAGGGGTAAAGAAGCAATCATGATGAATGAGGGGTCTGGAGTCTTATTGTCAGGATGCCATGACCTGGTTAGTTTCAGTTCTTTAATAATCTTTGAAAGGCCTGGGGATCCCCTCCTGAGGAAGGAACTCAGGTAAAATAAATATACTTTTCAAGCTTTATTGCCAAAAGTGTCCATTTCTTTTTTCTTTAGTTTCTTTTTGTTTTTTTTTGAGACAGAGTCTTACTCTTGTCACCCAGGCTGGAGTGCAGTGGTGTGATCTCAGCTCACTGCAGCCTCTGCTCCCCAGGTTCAAGGGATTCTTATGCCTCTGCCTCTTGCGTAGCTGGGATTACAGATGCCCACCACCATGCCCAGCTAATGTTTGTATTTTTGATGGAGACAGGGTTTCACCATGTTGGCCAGGCTGGTCTTGAACTCCTGACCTCAGGTGATCTGCCCACCCCAGCCTCCCTCAGTACTGGGATTACAAGTGTGAGCCACCCACCCGACCAGGACTTGTTTTCTTAATCCCTATGCTATAGAAATTATACTAGACAGAAATATAAAGGCGATGTGTTTCTTTGTTTCTTTTGAGACATAGTGTTGCTCTGTCACCCAGGCTGGAGTGCAGAAGCACAGTCTCGGGTCACTGCAACCTCCGCCTCCCAGATTCAAGTGATTCTCCTGCCTCAGCCTCCCAAATAGCTGGGATTACAGGAACCCACCACCACACCCAGGTAACTTTTGTATCTTTAGTAGAGACAGGGTTTCATCATGTTGACCAGGCTGTTCTCAAACTCCTGACTTCAGGTAATCTGCTTGCCCCGGACTCCCAAAGTGCTAGGATTACAGGAGTGAGCCATTGTGTCCGGCTGGGATTTGTTAATAAGCACTTTTTTTTTTTTTTTTTTTTTTTTGTGAGACGGAGTTTCACTCTTGTTGCCCAGGCTGGAGTGCAATGGCACCATCTTGGCTCACTGTAACCTCCACCTCCCGGGTTCAAGCAATTCTCCTGCCTCAGGCTCCCGAGTAGCTGGGATTATAGGCACGCGCCACCACACCCAGCTAATTTTCTGTGTTTTTAGTAGAAACGGGGTTTCACCATGTTAGCCAGGCTGGTCTTGAACTCCTGACCTCAGGTGATCCGCCAGCCTCAGCCTCCCAAAGTGCTGGGACTACAGGCATGAATCACCGCGCTTGGCCTTCTCTTTTTTTTTTTTTTTTTTTTGAGATGTGTCTTGGTCTGTTGTCCAGGCTGGAGTGCAGTGGTGCGATCTCAGCTCACTGCAATCTCCACCTGCCAGGTTCAAGAGGTTCTCTTGCCTCAGCCTCCTGAGTGGCTAGGATTACAGGCACGTGCCACCACAACCGATTGATTTTTGTGTTTTTAATAGAGACGGGGGGTTTCACTATGTTGGTCAGGCTGGTCTCGAATTCCTGACCTCAGGTGATCAACCTGAGGTGATCGGCCTCTCAAAGTGCTCGGATTACAGCTGTGAGGCACTACGCCCAGCCTCTTTTTTTTTTTTTTTTTTTAAAGAGACAGCATCTTGGCCAAGCTCGGTGGCTCACACCTGTAATCCCAGCACTTTGGGAGGCCGAGGCGGGCAGATCATGAGGTCAGGAGATTGAGACCATCCTGGCTAACATGGTGAAACCCTGTCTCTACTAAAAAGATACAGAAAATTAGCCAGGCTTGGTGGCGGGCACCTGTAGTCCCAGCTACTCGGAAGGCTGAACCAGGAGAATGGCGTGAACCCGGGAGGCGGAGCTTGCAGTGAGCAGAGATCTGGTCCACTGCACTCCAGCCTGGGTGACAGAACGAGACCCCATCTCAAAAAAAAAAAAAAAGAGAGACAGCATCTCACACTGTCACCCAGACGAGTGCAGTGTTGCTCACAGTAACCTCAAACCTTAAGGCTCAAGTGATTCTTCCATCTCAGCCTACTGAGTAGCTGGGACTGCAGGCACATGCCACCCTGCCTGGCTAATTTTTTGTAGAGACATGTCTCACTGTGTTTTTCCAGCTAGTCTTGTATTCTTGAGCTCAGGCAATCCTCCCACCTTGGCCTTCCAAAGTGCTGGGATGACAGGCATAGGCATGGCATCTGGCCAATAAGCATTCTTATGCAGTGTTTACTAAGTGCCAAGCACTATCTCAAGCACTTTTCTGGGACTGCATATGTTTATGGGAAAAAGCCCATGGCAGAGGCCCCAGGAGACAGGCCTGCCTGGAGGGCTGGGTTGGGAGTGAAGAGCAGGCCCCTTCAGGACCAGGGAGCCTCCAGGAAAGAGTCCCTCCTCCCAAGGGTGCAGATCTAAGGTTCCTGCTTGGTTGGAAGGTCCAAGGGGCAATCCTGAGTGGAACACTGTGACCGTCACTCTGATTGTCTCCCTACAAGGCCCCACAGACTCCAGCAGACAGAGAATCAAAATAACAATAAATTAAAGCAGCTCAAGCCGTCTGCAGACATGGTGTCAGGCAGGAGGCCATGCCTCAGGGCCCCAGAATAACAGCAGCCTGGCCTGCTGCAGCAAGGTAGCAGCCCCTACTGCAGAGGCCAGTGGCAGCCACTATCGGGGGCACAGACTCTAGGGGTGCTCGTGCATGCATGTGTGTGTGTGTATGTGTGTGTGCGTGGGCGCGCATATGACATTTTGAGACACCTCGATCTATCTAGGAGGTATCTGAGGGGTACTCAGCTTCCTGCAGAAAACATAGGGACAAACCTGGAGAAGCAGCATTTTATAACTTTGGACCCTGAGTAAGCAGGAGACAGTCTGCACAGAACAACAGATGTGTACAGGAATATACTGATTTTCTCTTACTGCAGTAACATGCTACTGCACAAAACCCCACAAATTTATTGTTTTAAAATTCTATGGGTTAGAACAAGGGTCCCCAAACCTTGAACCACAGACCAGTACCAGTCTATGGCCTGCTAGGAACCACATCTCACAGCAAGAGGTAAGTGGTAGGCAAGTGAGAGAAGCTTCTTCTGTATTTATAGCAGCTCCCCATTGGTCGCATTCCCACCTAAGGTCTGCCTTCTGTCAGATCAGTGGCAGCATTAGATTCCATTAGATTCTCATAGGAGTGTAAACACACATGCATGGGATCTAAGTTGCGTGCTCCTTATGAGAATCTAATGCCTGATGATCTGTCACTGTCTTCCATCACCCCCAGATGGGACTGTCTAGTTGCAGGAAAACAAGTTCGGGGGCTCCCACTGATTCTACATGATGGTGAGTTGTATAAATATTTCATTATCTATTACAAGGCAATAATAATAGAAATAAAGTGCACATTTAATGTAACGTGCTTAAACCATCCCGAAACCTCCCTGTCTCCCAGTCTAGAAGACAGTGGAAAAACTGTCTTCTACAAAACAGGTTCCAGGTGCCAAAAAGGTTGGGGACCACTGGATTAGGAGCTGATATGGTTTGGATCTGTGTCCCCACACAAATCTCATGAAGATTTTAATCTCCAGTGTTGGAGATGGGACCTGGTGGGAGGTCATTGGATCATGTGGGTGAAGTTCTCATGAATGGTATAGCACTGTCCCTTTGGTGCTGTTCTTAACAGTCAGAGAGTTTTCACAAGATCTAGTTGTTTAAAAGTGTGTAGATCCAGCCCAGTGTGGCAGCTCATGCCTGTAATCCCAGCACTTTGGGAGGCCTAGGTGGGCAGATCACCTGAGGTGAGGAATTGGAGACCAGCCTGGTCAACATGGAAAAACCCTGTCTCTACTAAAAATACAAAAATTAGCCAAGTGTGGTTGTGTGTGCCTGTAGTCCTAGCTAGTCAGGAGGCTGAGGCAGGAGGATCGCTTGAACCCCTGAGATGGAGGTTGCAGTGAGCCAAGATTGCACTACCGCACTCCAGCCTGGGCAACAGAGTGAGACTCTGTCTCAAAAAAATAAATAAATAAATAAATAAATAAATAATAAATAAATAAATAGGCCAGGCGCGGTAGCTCACGCCTGTAATCCCAGCACTTTGGGAGGCTGAGGCAGACAGATCACAAAGTCAGGACTTTGAGACCAGCGAGGCCAATATGGTGAAACACTGTCTCTACTAAAACTTAGCTGAGTGTGGTGGTGCACGCCTGTAATCCCAGCTACTCAGGAGGCTGAGGCAGGAGGATCGCTTGAACCCAGGAGGCAGATCACGAAGTCAGGAGTTTAAGACCAGCCTTGCCAATGTGGTGAAACCCCATCTCTACTAAAAAAATACAAAAATATTAGCCGAGTGTGGTGGCGCACATGCGTAATCCCAGCTACTGGGGAATGGGCCAAGATTGTGCCACTGCACTCCAGCCTGGGCAACAGAATGAGACTCTGTCTCAAAAAAATAAATAAATAAATTGGCCGGGTGCGGTGCCTCACGCCTATAATCCCAGCACTTTTGGAGGCTGAGGCGAGCGGATCACAAGGTCAGGAGATCGAGACCATCCTGGCTAACACGGTGAAACCCCATCTCTACTAAAAAATATAAAAAATTAGCCACGTGTGGTGGCGGGCGCCTGAGGTCTCAGCTCCTCGGGAGGCTGAGGCAGGAGAATGGTGTGAACCCGGGAGGCAGAGCTTGCAGTGAGCTGAGATCGCGCCACTGCACCCCAGCCTGGGTGAGAGAGCAAGATTCCATCTCAAAAAAAAAAAGAAAAAAAAGAAAGAAAGCAGTAATAATAAAAGTGTGTAGCTCCTCCCCTCCTCTTGGTCCTGCTCCCCTTCACCTTCTGTCATGAGTAGAAGACCCCCGAGGCCTCCCCAGAAGCAGATGCTGCCTTACTTCCTCTAGAGCCTATGGAGCTGTAACCTGATTAAACCACCTTTTTTTTTTTTACAAATTATCTAGTCTCAGGTATTTTTTTCTTTTCTTTTTTTTTGTCTCAGGTATTTCTTTATTTTTATTTTTTTCTTTTCTTTCTTTTCTTTTTTTTTTTGAGATGGAGTCTTGTTGTGTTGCCCAGGCTGGAGTGCAGTGGTGCAATCTCAGCTCACTGCAAACTCTGCCTCCTGGGTGAAGCAATTCTCCTGCCTCAGGCTCCCCAGTAGCTGGGATTACACATGTGCGCCACCACACTCGGCTAATATTTTTGTATTTTTTTAGTAGAGATGGGGTTTCACCACATTGGCAAGGCTGGTCTTAAACTCCTGACTTCGTGATCTGCCCGCCTCAGCCTCCCAAACTGCTGGGATTACAGACGTGAGCCACCGTGCCCGGCCTTCAGGTATTTATTTATTTTTTTGAGATGGAGTCTTGCTCTGTTGCCCAGGCTGGAGTGCAGTGGCCGGATCTCAGCTCACTGCAAGCTCCGCCTCCCGGGTTCACGCCATTCTCCTGCCTCAGCCTCCCGAGTAGCTGGCACTACAGGCGCCTGCCACCTCACCCGGCTAGTTTTTTTTGTATTTTTTAGTAGAGACGGGGTTTCAACATGTTAGCCAGGATGGTCTCAATCTCCTGACCTCGTGATCCGCCCGTCTTGGCCTCCCTAAGTGCTGGGATTACAGGCTTGAGCCACCGCACCCAGCCAGGTATTTCTTTTTTTTTGAGACGGAGTCTCGCTCTGTGGCCCAGGCTGGAGTGTAGTGGCACTATCTCAGCTCACTGCAACCTCCGCCTCCCGGGTTCAAGTGTTTCTCCTGCCTCAGCCTCTGGAGTAGCTGGGATTACAGGCGCCCACCACCATGCCTGGCTAATTTTTGTACTTTTAGTAGAGATGGGGTTTCGCCATGTTGGCCAGGCTGGTCTCAAACTCCTGACCTCAAGTGATCCACCCGCCTCAGCCTCCCAAAGCGCTGGGATTATAGGCGTGAGCCACCACACCTGGCCGCCTTCGGGTATTTCTTTATAGAAGTGTGAAAACGGAGTAATACAGAAGTCCTACATGGATCTCTCTGGGTTAAAATCAAGGTGTTGGTAGGGCTGCAGTCTTTTTTTTTTTTTTTTTTTAAGTCCGAGTCTCGCTCTGTCACCCAGCCTGGAGTGCAGTGGCATGATGTTGGCTCACTGCAACGTACCCCTCCCAGGTTCAAGCGATTCTCCTACCTCAGCCTCCCAAGTTGCTGGGATTACAGGTGCCCGCCACCACACCCAGCTAATTTTTTTTTTATTTTTAGTAGAGACAGGGTTTCACCATGTTGGCTAGGCTGGTCTTGACCCCTTGATCTCAAGTGATCCGCCTGCCTTGGCCTCCCAAAGTGATGGGATTACAGGTGTGAGCCACCGCACCCAGCCAGGCTGCAGTCCTTTCTGAAAGCTTCAAAGGAGAATCTGTTTTCTTGCCTTTTCCAGCCTCTAGAGGTTCCCTACATTCCTTGGCTTATGGCTCCTTCCTCCGTTTTCAAAGGCAGGAACATTGCATCTCTCAGACCATTCTTCCCTAGCCACACCTCCCTTGGGCTCTGACATCAGGAGAGAATGATTCTATGCTTTTAATGACCCATGTGATTACGTTGATACCATATACAAAATCCAGGATAATCTTTTCTTTTCATCCCGAGGTCCATACCCTTAGTTGTTATGGTGATCAGCGACTGTCCAGGGCCAGAGGTGCAGACAGTAAAAAGAATTTTTACTCAGCTCACTGCAACCTCCACTTCCCGGGCTCAAGTGGTTCTCCAACCTCAGTCTCCTGAGTAGCTGGGATTATAGGCGCCTGCCACCATGCCTGGCTAATTTTTGTATTTTCAGTAGAGATGAGGTTTCACCATGTTGGCCAGGCTGGTCTTGAACTCTTGGACTCAAATGATCCACCTGCCTTGGCCTCCCAAAAAGCTGGGATGACAGGCATGAGCCACCATGCTCGGCCTAGTGGGTACCATTTGAACACCCAGCTAACTCCCTACTCTAAGTCACACCTGAGCCATTTTATCATGGGGGCTGTCAGAGGCACTGCTCTTTTCCACTGAAGGCTGTACCCAATTCCTAGACCTTGTGTGCTTTTCCCCTCAGCCACTTCAAAGGCCTGTGGCTTTGGGACGCGTCTCCACCTCATTAGTCATTCCCTCCTCTGCCCCATCCCGTCGAAACACAATGCGTTGTAGTTATTTATGTCCAGAGTTGGTTCCCCAACTAGGCTGTCAGCTAGCCAGTGCAGAGGGTGTGTATTAGTCACATTTGTATCATCAGCCCCCAATGGGCCATGGCTACATGTTTGTTGAGTGAGTAACACAAGGAGCATCTTTAGCATTTCTTTGTGGGATCCAGTCCCCTCAATGAAGGTACGGGGAATTTTCCACACTAACCAGGCCAGCTGGGTCTGGGTGGCATTTTATGTACTTTTTTTGTTGTTATTTTGTGGTAGAGTCTCGCTCTTTCGCCCAGGCTGGAGTGCAGTGGCGTGATCTGCAACCTCCTCCTCCCAGTTTCAGGCGATTCTCCTGCCTCAGCCTCCTGAGTAGCTGTGATTACAGGCGCGAACCATCACGCTGTTTAATTTCTATTGTTTTGGTAAAGATGATGTTTCATCATGTCGCCCAGGCTGGTCTCAGACTGGGCTTAAGCGATCCACCTGCCTTCATCTTCCAAAGTGCTGGGTTTATAGGTGTGGGCCACCACGCTTAGCCAGTAAAAAATGTTTAACAGCTTTATTAATATAGGATTCATATGCCATACAATTTGCCATTTAAAGTGTACAACTCAATGTTTTCAGTATATTCACAGGGTTGCGCAACCACCATCACCATCTGTAATACTTTTAGATGATTTTTGTTTCCCAAAGAGAAACTCCCTACTTATTACCAGTCACTTCCCATCCCTGCCCCCAACCTAGCCTTTTGTCTGTATCCATAGATTGGCCTCTTCTTGCACATTCCATGTAAAGTGAATCATACAATATGTATTCTTTTTTGGGGGGGAGGGGACAGAGTCTGACTCTGTCACCCAGGCTGGAGTGCAGTGGCGCGATCTCTGCTCATTGCAAGGTCCACCTCCTGGGTTCGTGCCATTCTTCTGCCTCAGCCTCCCAAGTAGCTGGGACCACAGGCACCCGCCACCATGTCCAGCTAATTTTTTTTTTTTTTTTGTATTTTTAGTAGAGACAGGGTTTCACCGTGTTAGCTAGGATGGTCTTGATCTCCTGACCTCATGATCCGCCTGCCTGGGCCTCCCAAAGTGCTGGGATTACAGGCGTGAACCACTGTGCCTGGCCTTATGTTTTGAGAAGCAGTCTCACTCTGTCACCTAGGCTGGAGTGCAGTGGCGTGATCTTGGCTCACCGCAACCTCCACCTCCTGGGTTCAAGCAATTTTCCTGCCTCAGCCTCCTGAGTAGCTGGGATTACAGGTGGCCGCCACCATGCCAGGCTAACTTTTGTATTTTTAGTAGAGACGGGTTTCACCACATTGGCCAGGCTGGTCTTGAACTCCTGACCTCAGATGATCCGCCCACCTCGGCCTCCCAAAGTGCTGAGATTACAGGCATGAGCCACCCAGGCAGGTGATATGTATTATTTTGTGTCTGGCTTCTTTCACTTATTAATAGCATCATGTTTTGGGAGGTTATCCATCTCACAGCATTTATCTATCTATCTATATATTTTTTTGCAACAAGGTCTCTCACTCTGTAGGCTGGAGTGCAGTGGTGTGATCATAGCTCCCTGCAGCCTCGACCTGCCAGCTCAAGCAATTCTCCCACTTCAGCCTCCCCAGTAGCTGGGACTACAGGTGCTCACCACCACACACCTGGCTAAGTTTTCGTAGATGGGGGTCTGGTTATGTTGTCCAGGCTGGTCTGGAACTCCTGGTCTCAAGAAATCCTCCTGCCTCTGCTTCCCAAAGTGTTGGGACCAAGCCTGGCCTCCTTTTTATTTTTATTTTTGGAATGCAGTCTTGCCCTGTCGCCCAGGCTGGAGTGCAGTGGCACGATCTTGCTCACTGCAAGTTCCGCCTCCTGGGTTCACGTCATTCTCCTGCCTCAGCCTCCCGAGTAGCTGGTACTACAGGCGCCCCCCACCACACCCAGCCAATTTTGTTTTGTATTGTTAGTAGAGATGGGGTTTCACCGTGTTAGCCAGGACGGTCTCAATCTCCTAACCTTGTGATTTGCCTGGCTCAGCCTCCCAAAGTGCTGGGATTACAGGCGTGAGCCACTGCGCCCGGCGGGCCTCCTTTTTAGGTAGTTTTCCATTGTACAAATGTAGCACATTTTATTCATCCACTCATCAGTCTCTGGTTAATGCATCCCTAGTATTTGTTCAGATTGACTGGGGTTCAATACCCACTGGACAAGTTCCTAGAGGAGTGACTTTTGGTAAATCATAATTTCTCCAAGTCTGCCTCAGTTTCTTCAATTATAAAATGTCAATAATACTGGAATCTACTTCATAGAGAGTCATGGTTGTATTGCCACAGTAATTAATCAAGTGCCAGGCACTTTATAAGGATTATTTAACACACTTATTATTTACCAAGTAGGCAACAGAGGCTATTGCGGTGGCTCACACCTGTAATTCCAGCACTTTGGGAGGTGGAGATGGGAGGATCACTTGAGGCCAGGAGTTCAAGACCAGCCTGGACAACATAGTGAGACTCCCATCTCCACAAAAAAAATTTTTAAATTTTCTAGCTGACCCTTTGGACAATAAAGAATTTTATTTTAGAAAATTAGCCAGGTGGCCAGATGCGGTGGCTCACGCCTGTAATACCAACACTTTGGGAGGCTGATGTGGGTGGATCACAAGGTCAGGAGTTCAAGACCAGCCTGGCCAAGATGGTGAAACTCCGTCTCTACTAAAAAATACAAAAATTAGCTGGGCATTATGGCAGCGCCTGTAATCCTAGCTACTCGGGAGGCTGAGGCAGGGAATTGCTTGAACCCGGGAGGCAGAGGTTGCAATGAGCCAAGACTGCACTCCAGCCTGGGCAACAGAGTGAGACTCATCTCAAAAAAAAAAAAAAATTAGCCAGGTGTAGGGGAGCGCACCTGTGGACCCAGCTACTCTGGCAGCCTGAGATGGGAGGATTGTTTGAGCCCAGGAGTTCAAGGCTGCAGTGAGCTCTGACTGCACCAGTGCATTCCAGCCTGGGCGACAGAGGAAGACCCTGTCTCTTAAAAAAAAAAACGAAAAACTTCAATGTTTCTGGCAGCCCAGATGCCACCAGCCTCACTACTCTCTGAGGGGTGGGATTTTAACATGCAAAGGCCCACTAACCCGATCACATCTCGCAACTTGAGCTGATTAATACTATACTTTGTTAAAACCTGGACCACGAAAACAGAGATAGGCCGGCGAGGTGGCTCACGCCTGTAATCCCAACACTTTGGGAGGCCGAGGCGGGTGGATCACGAGTTCAGGAGTTCAAGACTAGTCTGGCCAAGATGGTGAAACCCCGTCTCTACTAAAAAATATAAAAATTAGCTAGGCATTATGGCGGGCGCCAGTAATCCCAGCTACTCGGGAGGCTGAGGCAGGGAATTGCTTGAACACCGGAGGCAGAGGTTGCAGTGCGCCGAGATCGCGCCACTGCACTGCAGCCTGAGCGACAGAGCGAGACTCTGTCTCAAAAAAGAAACGACAGAGCGAGGCTGTTTCAAAAAAAAAAAAAAAAGAGGCTGGGAGCGGTGGCTCACACCTGTAATCCCAGCACTTTGGGAGGCCAAGGCAAGCGGATCACGAGGTCAGGAAATCGAGACCATCCTGGCTAACACGGTGAAACCCCGTCTCTACTAAAAAAAAAAAAAAAAAACTAGCCGGGCGAGGTGGCGGGCGCCTGTAGTCCCAGCTACTCCGGAGGCTGAGGCGGGAGAATGGCGTAAACCCGGGAGGCGGAGCTTGCAGTGAGCTGAGATCTGGCCACTGCACTCCAGCCTGGGCGACAGAGTGAGACTCCGTCTCAACAACAACAACACAACAACAACAAAAAATTAGCCGGGCTTGGTGGCAAGCGCCTGTAGTCCCACCTACTTGGGAGGCTGAGGCAGGAGGAGAATCGCTTGAACCCAGGAGGCGAAGGTTCCAATGAGTCGAGATCGCGCCACTGCACTCCAGCCTGGGCGACAGAGCGAGACTCTGTCTCAAAAAAAAAGAAAGAAAACAGAAAAAAAGGAAAGAAAACACGAGATAATCCTGTTCGCAAACGCTTAGCCGTCTTACGGCGGCCTGGTGAAAGGATGCAGGAACACTCCCCGACCCGCGACCCCGAGAAAGGCGAACGCGCAGCGCGAGGTTCCGGGTCCGCCAGGCTCCCGGCATGCAGCGCTGCAATCCCGGCGAGCACCTTGGCGCGGTCGGCGGCGGCGGGGACAGCTGTGAAGTGTGAGGTTCCTGGTCTGCTGGCAGCTAGGGGTGACGAGGCGGGACGTCATGGAAGTGTAAGTCTCCTCGGGCGCGTCCCTTTTCGGCCGAGGAGCCCAACGGTTTGACAGCTGAGAGCCGAGATCCGTGGGAACTGGGCGACCCTCGTACGGAGGGCCGCGGGGTGGGGACGGGGACGAATGGGACTCGCGCTTTGCACTTCCGAACCTTCGCTTCCCCTCAGCACCCTGTGTCTGGGGTGCGCGGCCGAACACCTCCGGGTCTGGTTGCCTTTCAGTGTGCCCCCTCCTTCTCTCATTCATTTACCAGCGTTTTTGGGTCACAGTGCAGGGGTGGAGCCCAGCCTAGTATCCGAGCCAGGACTTAGAAGGCTATAAAGGCCTGAGTCTGTCCGCCCTGAAAGTACCTGGAGGAAAGATGAATCAGGGCCGGGTAGAGCTCTGCTTGCAGCACTGGGCCCCTGGGGAGCTCTCACTCGGAAGAGCTGCTCTCAGAGTTGGATGGGAGCAGTCAACACTGTGAGGGAAGGGGCTGGTTTTTGTGGGGAGAAGGGAAGGATGTGAGCCAGGACTGGGACCGGAGAAACAGCATAGGGTGTGTGGGTGTGTACAAGGCGAGGGTAAAAGATTTTCTGGCAATTTAACTCCACGTGGTCTTTTCCATGCTTGCTCGTTGCACCTCGTGCAAATGGAAGTTTTTGCATCTACTCCGAATGTGGGCTTTATATGGTTGATATTAACTTGTAGGTATTTACCTATCTTGTGTTCTCTGTGCACTGATTATTTGATTCAGTTTCCTTTATGTTCTTTTGCCTCATGTTTAATAGTTATATGTACGATGGCATTTCAGATTTTTACATTCTTAATTGTTTTTTCTTAAGAAACAGGGTCTTGCTCTGTCCCCCAGGTGGGAGTGCAATGGTGTAATCATGGTTCACTGCAGCCTCAGCTTCCCGACTCAAGCAATCCTGCTTCAGCCCCTCCAGTAGCTGGGACTACAGGCCCACACCATCACTCACAGCTAATTTTTTTTAAAAAAAGTTTCTGTAGACAGAGGGTCTCAAGTGATCCTAAGCTCAAGTGATCCTCCTGCCTTGTACTCCCAAAGTGCTGGGATTGCAGGCGTGAGCCACCTCACCTGACTCCTTTTGATTTTTTTTTTTTTTTGACTTAACATAATATGTCTGTGTAACTGAAATTAAAGGCTCATGAAACAATAATGTATGGATTACACTCTCATATTGTCTATTTTTATTAAGATGAATGGGGCCAAGCGTGGTGGCTCATATCAGTAATCCCAGCACTTTGGGAAGCTTAGGCAGGAGGATCACTTGAGCCTGGGAGGTGGAGACCAGCCTGGGCAACATAGGGAGACCCTGTCTCTACAAAAAATTTAAAAGCTAGTTGGGTGTGGTAGTGCATGCCTGTAGTCTCAGCTACTTACGAGGCAGAGATGGGAGGATCGCTTGAGACCAGGAGGCTGCAGTGAGCTGAGATGGAGCCACTGCACTCCTGACAGAGTGACAGAGCAAGGCTCTGTCTAAAACAAAACAAAATATAACAAAAAAGGTTGACCCACTGAATTAATTTTGCAACCCACTGATCGGATTTCATCTGCAACCTGAAAAACTATTCATATAATTTACTGTAGTCCAAGCCATCATTACTAATTTTTCCCTATTTTCTAAACCATTTCCTGTGAGCATACAACCCTGCTTTAATGTATTCATCTTTTTTGAGATGGAGTCTTGCTCTGTTGCCAGGCTGGAGTGCAGTGGCACCATCTTGCCTCACTGCAACCTCTGCCTCTTGGGTTCAAGCAATTTTCCTGCCTCAGCCTCCCGAGTAGCTGGGACTACAGGTACACACCGCCACGCCCGGCTAAATTTTTCTTTTTGGAATTTTAGTAGAGACGGGGTTTTACCATGTTGCCCAGGCTGGTCTCGAACTCTTGAGCTCAGGCAATCCACCCAGCTTGGCCTCTCAAAGTGCTAGGATTACAGGCGTGAGCCACTGCGCCTGGCCACATGCCCACCTCTTACTCCATTTCTGCTTCCCATCCCAACAAAACTTCTTGAAAGTGCTGATTAGCCCCTCATTCTCTCAACCATTCTATTGGGCTTTCATCCTCATTGGTGGACAGAAATGAATGTTAAGATTACCTGATCCAGGGGGCACGGTGGCTCACACCTATATTCCCAGCACTTTAGGAGGCCAAGATGGGCGAATCGCATGAGGTCAGGAGTTTGAGACCAGCCTGGCCAACATGGCAAAACGCCGTCTCTACTAAAGATACAAAAATTAGCCGGGTGTGGTGGTGGGCACCTGTAATCTCAGCTACTCAGGAGGCTGAGGCAGGAAAATCACTTGAACTCGGGAGGCAGAGGTTGCAGTAAACCAAAATGTGCCACTGTACCCCAGCTTAGGTAACAGAGCAAGACTCTGTCTGAAAAAAAAAAAAAAAAAACCTTATCCCTCCATCTTGTCATATCCAGAGGTTGCTTTTCTGGCCTCAATTTTCTTGATCTCTCAGCAGTGGTTAATACAGAAACTCTAGAAACTTTCCTTTCTTCGTGACATATGTTCCTTTGTGATATTTCCTCCTACATCAAGGACTACTTCACAGTGTCCTTCCCTGGGTCCCGTTCCTCCCTTGCTTGATGTCTAAGTGTTGAGGTATCTTAGGACTCAGTCCTGGGACCCTTTCTCTCCACGCTCTGTCATTTAACCCATCTGTGTGCTGATGGTTCCCAAAGGTGTGTTCTAGCCTCTTCTCATCATCTATCCAATTGCATAGATGAAAAATCTAGCCCTCTCTCCTCACTCCGTAAATCCAGTCCATCAGTGATCCCGTTGTCTCCACCCTAGAATATATTTTGAATGCAGTTACTTTTCACCATCTCCACTGTCAGCTTTGTAGTCCATCACCTCTGGGCTGGATTAAGCAATAGCCTTTGAGTGTTCACTCTTCCCCAGCCTCCATTCTGTTCTTCACATGGCAACTGGAGTGATCTTAAGTAATGACTGGAACATGTCATCCCCTGGGTAAAACCCTTCATTGGCTTTCCATTGCACTTAGAGGAAATCTCCATCCCTTACCAGGACCTGCAAGACCCTGTAAAACCTCACCTACTCCCCAGCCTGACCACTTGCCACTCTCCCAACCTCCGAGACACACACTTTCCACTGACAGGTATTTCCTTCTCCTCTAACCTTCTAAGCACTTTCTGAGGTGTTGTGGTACCCTCTGTCTGGTATACTTTCCTCCTCTCCCTCACCCTGTTCTCTTCTTTTTATTGTATTTTTAAGTTTGTGTGTTTTTTTTTTTTTTTTTTTTTTTTTTTTGAGACGGAGTCTAGCTCTGCCGCCCAGGCTGGAGTGCAGTGGCCGGATCTCAGCTCACTGCAAGCTCCGCCTCCCGGGTTTACGCCATTCTCCTGCCTCAGCCTCCCGAGTAGCTGGGACTACAGGCGCCCGCCATCTCGCCCGGCTAGTTTTTTGTATTTTTTAGTAGAGACGGGGTTTCCCCGTGTTAGCCAGGATGGTCTCGATCTCCTGACCTCGTGATCCACCCATCTCGGCCTCCCAAAGTGCTGGGATTACAGGCTGGAGCCATTGCGCCCGGCCTTAAATTTGTTTTTGAGATGGGAGTCTCGCTCTGCCACCCAGGCTGGAGTCCAGTGGTGCAGTCTCGGCTCACTGCAACCTCTCCCTCCTGGGTTCAAGGGATTCTCCTGCTTCAGCCTACCAAGTAGCTGGGATTACAGGTGTGTGCCACCATGCCCAGCTAATTTATGTATTTTTAGTAGAGACGGCATTTCCATGTTGGCCAGACTGGTCTTGAATTCCTGACCTCAGGTGATCTGCCTGCTGCTGGGATTACAGACGTGAGCCACCACACCTGGCCACCTGTTCTCTTCTTGAAGGCTGTGTCCCTTTTCAAAGTCACCTTTCCTCTTCAGTAAGTCTAACTAACATTCTTTTTGTTCTTTTTGTCTCTCATATCACCTTGATTTACTTTCCCTCAAATAATTACAAGTTGCAATGATAAATGTTATGTTTACTTGTTTGGATGGGGGGACCAGTGTATGTTCACCTAATGCTTAGCATTGCATCTGGCACACAGTAGGCATTCAGCAAATACTTGTTCAATAAAGTAATATAACAATACTTTATTAGCTTCATAAATATAGTCATCGCTCAGTGTCTTTGGGGGATTGGTTTCCGGACCCCTTGCGTATACCAAAATTCACAGATGCTCAAGTTCCTTATATAAAACGGTGTAGTTCTTGCATGTAATCTATGCACATTCTCCCATATACTTTAAATCATCTCTAGATGACTTATTATGATACCGTGACCTGTAATGCCGGTTTGGCCATGGTTCCTGGCTCATAACTGCCATAGTCCTTGTTACTTCCTAAGTGACTAAAACAGTAAGCATAACTTTTGTTAAAGTATTTGTCCTTTGTCCCTGGTTCCTGAAGTGGCCTTGGAACAGCTTCAGAGCAGTAAAGGTGAAAGACAGTCTTGTTAGAATGTTGGGGTGCTCTAAGCCTCAGAAGCAGGCCTCAGAAAACAGAAGCTCTGTCTCTTGACCAATCATCCCCTGACTTTCTGTCTTACAGCTAGCCATAAAGAAAATCTCTGACGTATCTTGTCTGACTGTTTCAGAGGGGATCCTGCTCCTTACCTGGGAGGAAGGAATACTGCACAGAGAGGCCAAGGAGAATCTGGATGGGCCTTGCTGGGGTTCTGCACTTAGTCTGCTAGTATTAGATCACACTCTTATCCAATCAGTTACTGTGAGGTTGGCCATGCTTTAGTCATCTCTCTCCAATGAAATCTCTACAAAACGCCCAAAAGAACTTCTAGATAGCCTAATAGGTAGATGTTTCTGGAGGGTGGTACGCCTGGGAAGGGCATAGAGCTCTGCGTCCCCTCTCCATCCCTCACCCTGTGCACCACTTAATCTCTTTCCTTGGTAATATCCTTTATAATAAACCAGTTAAACCTAAGTAAGTGTTTTGTGAGCCATTCTAGCAAATTAATGAAACCCGAAAAGGAGGTCCTGGGAACTGCAGCTTGAAGCCCATTATTGAGAAGTTCTGGAGGCCCTAACTTGTGTGACTGGTGTCTGAAGTAGGGGTAGTCTTCTGGGACTGAGCCCTCAGCCTGTGGAATCTGACACTGTTTCCAGGTAGTTAGTGTCGGGATTGAATTGGATGGGAAGATACCCAGCTGGTGTTGGCTGCAGAGTTGATGGCCTGCTTATTGGTAGAGAGACATCCCCAAGCATCTGGTCACAGAAGTCTTCTGTATAGATTGTTGTCGGGTGAGAGCAGAGGAAAAACTTTGATTCTCAACCAACTTGTCATACCTGATGCAATGTAAAGGCTGTGTAAATAGTTACTGTACTGTGTTGTTTAGGGAATAATGACAAAAAGTGTCTGTCCATGTTCACTACAGAGGCAGCCATCCTAGGCCTAGCTACATAGTACATGTCAGGAACAATGTAGCATTTTCTGAAAAACTTTTTTTGCATGTTTTTCGTTTGAGGTTGGTTGAATCTAAGGATGTGGAACCTGAGGCTAAGGAGGACCGACTGTATAGGAATTCATTAGCTAGCATCCTAGTTGCTAGGCGTGTATATTTGCTGACTTTCCTAAGTGAAATGGTTTGAATCAAGGAGTTTTTGTTCTTGTAACAGCCTGTCCACTTCTGCCAAGTAGTCAGTGACTTCCGGTGACCAATCTAGAATTTTGCCCCCAGTAATTCATGGGAAAATGAGGTTTCCTGATATAGACGTGTGGTTTGGGAGTGGCAGGGCCCTGGAGTGGAAAGGTCTGAAAGCCTAACTTCTGGATATAGACGTGTGGTTTGGGAGTAGAAGGGCCCTGGAGTGGAAAGGTCTGGAAGCCTAACTGCTGGTCCTTACCTGGTCTTCAACAGGAGGCGTGGCCTTTGGAAGTCTGCTCCTTGGGATCTTTAGCAGAACCTTGAGTTGCAGATACAGTTGACCCTTGAACAACACGAGCTTGAACTTCATGGATCTCCTTATACGCAGGTGTTAAAAAATAAATACAGTTGGCCCTCTGTATCTGCAGGTTCTATATCTGCAACCCAATGCAGAGAATGAAAATACAGTATTTGAGGGTTGAGAATATACCACGTATGTGGAGAGCTGACTTCCTAGCTGCTGGTTCTGCAGGGCTCTCTGGGAGACAAGCATGTTTGGATTGTGGTATATGTGGGGGTCCTGGGATCAATCTCCAATGAATACCAGGGGATGACTGTATATTGTACCTCATCAGACACTCCCAGAACCTGAAGTGAGGAGGCACAGTGAACAACTCCCCTAAGTTTTTACTACTTTAAAAATTCTTATTGAGTAAATACCTACTAAGTAAATAATACATAATAATAACATTAATAATACCAGAAATTTCTTTTTTTTTTCAGACTGAGTTTTGATCTTATCACCCAGGCTGCAGTGCAATGGCGGCTGACTGCAACTTCCGCCTCTTGGGTTCACACAATTCTCCTGCCTCAGCCTCCCAAGTAG